>NW_024340699.1:5944385-5983976 GCF_902729225.1 Pteropus medius
AAAAACACTTAACATAAGATCTAATCTCAACAAATTCTCAAGTTCATAGTAGAGTGGTGATATAGTTAGGCACAAGGCTATACAGCAAATCTCTAGAACTTGTCATTTTGCATAACTGAAACATTATACCCATTACCCCCCATTTTCTCTCCCTATTCCTTGGCAATCCTCGATCTCTATGAGTTTGCCTCTTTGTAGAATTATGTCGTATTTGTCCTTCTGTGACTGGCTTGTTCCACTTAGCGTCATATCCTCCATGTTTCATGTTGTCTCATATGGAAGTATTTCCTCCTCTGTTAGGGCTTAACATTATTCCATTGTATTTTATTTATTTTCTTTATCCACTCATCCATTAATGGACATTAGGTTTTTTCCGTCTTGGCTTTCATGAATCATGCTGCAGTAAACATGGCAGTGCAGATACTTCTTTGACATCCCATGTCATTTACATGTATTCTTTGGTAAATGTCTACTCGAGGCCATCTTTAAGTCAGTTTTTTTCCTCTCTATTGTGTTGTGAAAAATACCTTTTTATTTTGAATAACAATCTCTTCTGAAGCATATGGTTTGCAAATATTTTCTCTCATTCCGTAGGTTGCCTTTTTGTTGATTGTTTCCTTCATCATGGTAGTTATAGTTTACAAATGAATTACTAACAGATCTAATTATAGTGTTTCCTGATATAGTAAACTGTTGTTCTGTTACCGAATGATCATTTTAAAAGGAAAGAAGAGTCATTATCATGGATGCAAAAATGTTGGATATCCCATCTTGCCCTTTTATTAACCAGTATTCTTTCTATGAATGCTCTCTGGCTGTAATAAAAATGAGGTATATGTGAAAAATAAACCTGTTTTTAAATGCTCACACTCAATGTTTCTGGAAGATAATATGTCCATGTTTTGGTGGAAAACACAGCTAATTCTCGTTTAGTACTTTGAGGATGTTAAATGATAATAATAGGAATCTTGATCATTTTCTTCTAGAAGGATCTGGAATTTTTAGTATATTATTATTCATATATAATTTTGTATAGATTGTGTCTTTTTTATACAATTACAATGAGTGCAAACAGTATTCACAGAGCAAATAACTGAAATTTCATTAAGCTTGATGCAATTACAGTCTCATGAACTTATTTACAATCTTTTAAAAAATTTGTATGCAAAGAAACATAATTTTACAATTAAGCAGTTTCTTTCCAATTTATATATTTTTAAATTATATAATATTTCCATAAAATATAGAGGACAGATACATTTTATAAAACTTAGAGAAGAAAAAAAAAAAGCTTCTGTATTCTTGCCTTTGAATCAGTTCACATGAATTCGGTGCCTTAGGAAGCAATATTGCTGCAGGACAGTTAAGATTTTTTCTGAGACACCATTTATACCATAGTTCTGAGCTTATTTATAAAGGACAAAAATTGATTTTTTACTCATAAACATTTGGAATAATGTAACTTTGTTCAAATATAGAGAATGAATCTGATTTTCTTTTTTTATGTAGCTCTCTTGGGACTTATGGAACCTCATTATGATCAGAATTCATTGACATGGATGACAATTCGATGGAGAAATCTAGATTCTCATCCAGTTTCTTAAATTTATCAGCTCTGCCTAAGAATAAAAAACTTAAGCATGAATTTTCTTAGCTATAGAAAGGAAGATAATAAATTCTTTAAATTTACTTCATTATATCATTCATTTTTGCCACATACCTTGGTCACTGAAACTACTGGTGTTACCTTATCTTCTAAGCTAAATGAAACTGGTTGATTTAATGGGCTAAAATATTGTTTTGATTGACAATACTGTAGAGATGGTGATCTATTACATTGTTGTCAGTGACACTATACAGATATGTCCTCAAATAAATTTCTCTTTTTCAGTAACCAGAAAAAAAAACCAAAAAAAAAACAAAACAAAAAACAGTTAGATAGGCTTGTGTGGTCTAAAATAGAATTGGTCTTTATTTTTTCCCATTGTGATTATAAGCAGTAGGTAACTACAAAAAGTAATGAATAATAAAACAAAAATAAAGATTAAAAAATGACAAAGCACATATTTGTTAAAAATAACAAGCCAATTTATTTTATAATATTTAAATGAATACAATATTTAATAGAGCCATTCTATATAAAGAGTGATATATTTCTACTTACTTAAAGCAAACAGCTCTCTCAGACCCGATGACATATATTTAAGTAAAATCAATGACCATAGAATCACTCTATGCAATGAATAAATTATAATGTTAAATTGGCATTTGTTCATTCAATACCTATTTATTGAGTGCCAGCCATTGACAGTCATTATGTTCCATATTATTAATACAGCACTAAAATAGAATGATGCATAGAGAAAACTAGGTTTTGGAGAGCTTAAGTTTGTACAATATGAGAAAACCCTCTTTAAGAACTCTAATACAGAATCAGACTTTAAAAAATAAATATTAATTTATAATGAGAAAAGAAATTACAAGTTTTTTAAATCAGACTACTATCACAAACATCAAATTATAAATCAAAAAGAAAATTTTATATTAGTTAACTATTTATAATATCTTTTTTCTATATTTTGAGCAAATACTATATGAGAGCCTCTTCACATAACAAAGATTTAGTAATTTTTTATAGGAATAATAAAAAAAGTAATTTGTTTCTTCTTCCAATGGAAGTGAATATTTTTAATCAAATTTTAAAAAGCTCATTTTAGCATCACAACTTGCTGTAGGCAATCTCATGTAAATATTTAGGGTGTTATCAAATATGAGAAAACCTTTCATATTTAAGATGCAAGATTTGGAAGAATTTTCCACAGGCTGGCTTCTAGCTTTTTATATTCCAAACCTGGTTTCTTCACCACCACCCACGTACTTCAGGTGCCAGATTCTGCAGGACATGTTCATTTGAGCATATAACATCTATCCCTTTACTTTCAAGTTGCAATGATACAATACACTGCAGGGGTATTACTTGAAGCCATTTTTTTCCATAAGGACAAGTAGGAATAACTTTACTATCATGAAAGTGACAGCAAACCATATAAATAAAATTTTACTAAACCTAAACTAAATGCGTCCTCAATAAAAGTCCCAAGGTGCCTTTGATTACTCCATGCTATACTGTAAAACATTAATAATGAAAGATGAGAAGCCAGAGTGAAAATATAGGGGAAAAAATACAGAAGAAATACTCCTATGCAAAAGTATGAGATGCCATGGGGTTATAAAGTAAGAGGACCAGACCTGGTTCTGTAGTTCAAGAAACTTTTTGTAAGTGGTATTTGAAGTTGAAGCCTGAATGAGAAACCCATTCTTAGTCACCAAGTAATGGTGGTGGTGAGAGAGGCATAAGAAAGAAAATGCACAAAGACTTTGAAGCAGGTAAATACTGTGGTAAGTTGAGAAACCAAAAGGAAAATTTGTGTGGCTGGAGTTCAGAGAGTGAGGATAAAAGGCTCACCTGGAACAAAGTTTGAGAGAAAAGACGGGGCCAGATCCCGTTTGGTCTGGGTAGGCACAATTAAAGTCAAGGCTTTATCCCTAAGAAAAGTGGAAGCCATTAAGAGTTGACGTTACCAGATTTATGTCAATACTAGAATACTCTGAATATAGTGTGGAAAATGGATTGGACTGGGGAGGCACAAATTGATGCAGAGTTTTCAGTAGGAAGCTGTTACCCTCAATTAGAAATAATAAGCCCAGGGTGGATAGTAGTAGCAGAAGACGTTTACATCTATTTTTTTTTTCTTTCTATGTTTTATAAGTATTGATTTCTAATTGACAAATAACTAGTAAAATTTACTAAAATACTTAAATTTTATATTTTAAAACTATTAAAACATTATTATAGAATTGTGGTCTAAAATTTGGGGTCAAACTCTCCATTGTTCAATTTCATGGAAAGATCTAGGGTTTAAGATCTAGGCTGATTTAAGATCAAGAACTCTTCTTGATTCTTCCAGGTTTGTTCTAGGAAGTAGATTATAAATGTTGGCTGTTTGCTGTTGTAGATCAGAATGAGTTAAATCTTTGGAAGAGGAACAGCCAAAATTTATGCAACATGTTATTGCTAAATTTTTGGCACCAACCCTTTTAGAAAGGTGCTTCATCTAGATATGTAATAACAATATGCATATCAATTGCTACAATTATTTAGGTTTCCTCATGTTAAACTCATCTGTTTCTTTCTTTGTCTTTACACCTGTCTATTATAGTACTATTTTCATTATAATATTTATTTTCCACATGTGGTCCTAAAGGAGAGGTGATTTCTTTCAACTCACGCCACAAAGATATTTTCTGGAACTAAATCAAGCTACATTTGAAACATTCAGAGGTTTATAAATTCCATTTTTCACTTTTTTTTTCTTTTATCTGTGCACGAAGGTCTAAAATGCAAGTTTGTAAAGCATTAAAGTGCATATATTTTCCTCGAATTCTTAGTTTTTAATTTAATATTACTCCTAAAACATGAAGTGTGCAAAACTTTGTGTTCATATGCGACCACACCAGTGTTGACGGAAAGCTCTCTTTCAAGAAGGCCTTACTAAGCATTTAAACTTGCAGACAATTAGGCTGTCCAGGTCTGGAGTAGTGCTGGGCCACCAGGCAGCATGCACAGGAGGTAATTTTGTTTACCTGGAAGAGGCTTCCTCTGTCCCTGCCTCAACATTATATTTTTATTCTCTTTTCAAAAGGGCTATGGAGGAAAATACCATGAGATTTAAGAACTGGTTTGACATGCTGAATTGCAAAAGGTCATGGTAGATGTAATAATATAAGGAATATTATAGACCAATGATAATCGTGCCATTCGTGGGATTCTTTATAAGATTTCTGTTTGTTGTCTTGGCTATAACACATAATATCAAAAAGGATAACACCAATTTATAACTATAATATACTTATAATAAAAAAAAATCTGTTAAGGAATTTACATGTATTATCTTGTTAAAACTTCTGAAATAGATATAACTCTTGCCTCCATTGTAAGGTGGAAATTGAGATCTCGAAAAGCAATGTAAGTTTTATCATTAGATCTCTTTAAAAGTTGCTAAGGGAAATTACATTACATGACAAAGAACAGCGTCACAAAAATCATCCCCTCATACCTCTCCGAAGCTCCATCTACTCCAGCAGTTGCTATGCAAGAATTTTTCTCTCACTTTCACTTATCCTATAATCATTTTAATGTCTCTATAATATGTATCACACATTTGATTTTTAAATTTTAATTCTCTTAAAAACTATATGCCTTTTAAGTTTATCATTATCAAGTCTCAAAGCCAATTAGTCGATGGACGTTTGAGTATTTCCACTTTTTGCCACTTATGAATAATACTGCTATGAACATTCACGTGCATGTTTTTGTATGGACATGTGCTTTTAATTATCTTGAGTATATACCTAGGAGTGTGTTTGAATGGTTTTATGGCAATTTTGTTTAACTTTTTAAGGAACCACTACACTGTTTTCTAAAGCAGCTTCACCATTTTATATTGCCATCGGCAATGTATGAAGGTCCAATTTCTCTACATTTTTGCTTACACTTATTATTCTGTCCTTTTTATTATTCTCATCAACTGATGAAGGGGTAAACAAAATGTGGTATGTCCTTACAATAAAAAATATTCAGCCATAAAGGAATGAAATGATGATCCCTGCTACATCATGAATGATCAGTGAAACATATGTTGAATAAAAGATGCCAGATACACGTGTAACATGTTACATGCTTCTGTTGATATAGCATTTTCAGAATAGGTGTATTTATGTCGAGAAAAAGTAGATTAATGGTTCCCAAGGGCTGAGGAAGGGAGGAATGGGAAATGACTTCCAATGGGTATGGAGCTTTTTATGAGATGATAAAAACCTTTTGGAAGTAGATCGTTATGATTAGTTCCACAATTTGGCAAGCATACTAAAAGCAGTGACACATGTATTTTAAAAGGTAAATTTTATGTTATATGACAAACATCTTAATAAAAAAGAAATTAGGCTTCTAATTCTAAAAAGTAATGATGATAATCATAACTAGCAACAGTAATTATTGTGGTGGAGGTTGGGGAAAAGAGGGAAAATCAAGGGAAAAGGGAAATGCAATAATATTTATGCTTTAGTTTGTTTTCCTGACACTTCTGAGCAATAGTTTTGCTATCAACTAAGTTGTTCAAATTAGAAATCTAAAAATGGTGACGGATCCTTCTCTCATTCTACCTATTTTCACGAAGTTTAGTTTCTCTGATCTCAGATTTTTAAAAAAGTAATCACTGTTCTTGTTTCTACCTCCACAGTCTTTACCATTTAAAGTAGTTCATCTCTTATTAATCACTGTAGCATTTTCCTAATGATGTCCCTGTCCCCTATTTCCAAGCTCCCCTGTATTCAAATCTATTCAAATCTAAAGCTGCCTTTATTGTTGCCCTCTCACAGAACAAGTCTGGCCATGTCATTCTTCCAGTGATGGTATTAATGGCAATGAACCCCTCACACATTTGTGGCAATCTTCATGTCAAAGCTGATTTTTAAACATTGTGTTCTGCTCTCGCTACCCTACTTATACACTACCATGCACATTATATTCTTTCGTACTGCTTTACTTTAATAATGTTGTTCCTTTTGACTGCTATTGTCTTATTTGTATTAATCAGTACCCTTAGAAATTCTAGGGAGAGAAACATATCTCAGATTAGTTTTAGAAAAATATGCATTTATTGGGAAGGTCAAGTATAGAGAGAATTTTAGGCAGGAATCCATATAGTGCCTTCAGTGTTCTTCTCACCTCTTGTTTCTGCTTTCACCTGAAGATGTGTATGAAGGTAGATAGGTAGATAGGTAGCTAGGTAGGTAGGTAGGTAGGTAAATAGATAATAGATATATAAGCGTCTTTACAACTCTACAATATCAAGATATCAAGGTAAATTGGGAAGGAGAGAGAGATAACATTTGCAAAGAGTTGAGCCACTTGCTCCTGAGTGAGCAAATCCTTTTAGCAAGAAGAATGGGTATTTTGAGAGGTTAGTACATGTTACATAGCCTGTATGATGATCTTCTTCTTTCAACATGATACTCAGGTATCGTGAATGACAGAATGGCAGGTCTACTAAGACCATGGGAATAAGAGGTAATTCTCTAACAGAAAACATTAAGTATATACCTTTTTATTTTTAGCTTTTATAATTAGGCTTATAAGCCAATGTGAATTCATTTTTTTAAAGGGTGTTATAACACAAGTAACATGTACAAATGCCAAATGAAGTCTGGAAATAATATTAAAGTTAAATCAGAGCAAAACAATTGTTCTTCAAGGAGCTAGGTAATTGAAGTTCATCTTTATTTTTTATTTTTTCTGGCTCGAGTTGTGTGGAGATGAATGTTCAACTATGATTCTATCAATCTTTCATTTGCTTCTCTGTCAGAAACAGTTCATGTTTACTTTCAAATAATTGCAGCCTTTTATTCAGGAAAATAGCATAGTGGGAAGCGCTCAAACATAAAGACTACTATTTAAACAGGGAGAAGAAAGTTATCTAAATTGCCCAGAAGTTTTATAAATTACAAATGTAGGTCCAATAGTTAAATTTTAATCAGCTGGTTGTTGAAATTATTTCACTTACCGTGTTGAATAAATTATGTAAAACATATCATCAATTATGTAATTACAAGGGCCAATACGAATGGGACTTGTGTTTTACACTTGTGTACATTTAACAGACTGTTAATGTTCTCTTCAATAATGCTTAAATCCATAGTAGTTATACAGAAAAAGAGTTGAATGTTTTACATATGTTTCTCTCAGATAATGATATATATTATTTCTGTAATAAAATGTTCTAAAATGTACTTTATATTCTTTTTGATTAAAAGGAACTAATTTTAAATGCATGATTATTGCAGAATGCTACAATTTGAAGCTCATTGAACATTTTGAACTGAAGATTTTCTCATCTTTGTCAACTATTTCTATTTAATTTTCACAAGCACCACCTTTATTTTTGCTATAGTTGAAGTTGCCACTGCTGACTGAAAAAAAAATCTGTCTAGATATTACTTCTTTCATAACATATCTACTTCCATTTCCGTATTTATATTAAATCTTAGGGGTTTTTGTAAGTGATTGAACTGAAAGTTCAAACAAGTGACTCACTGTCAAGGAATAGGTTTCTAGTTTATTAATATTTTAACATTTTCCTTTGGTAAATATTAAAGCAATTGACATTAAGTAAAGGATTTAGGAATGAAATGTGCCTGGCTATAAGAAATATAATTGTTGTATAGGACAATAGCATTGCTTTGAAAGGTTTTTAGCCGAAGTATTTATTACTTACTCTCTTAGAACTTTTTTCAAACAGGAATCATAGATTACCAAGCTCTCCTTAAAATAGGTATATTTCATTTGAAATTAAAATGTTTTGCATATTATTATTAAAGAGTCATGTCAGTAGAAGAAAATATTCCTTGCGGTGATTTTGTAGGCTGCAGAAAAGTTGCATTTTTGAAACAATAAATGAAATTAAAATAAGATTTTTTAAAAATGAAGCAGTCTGTCATGACCATTGTTCTTATAGTTGATTTGATTATTTAACATAATTACATAAAAGAGCTGAAAATGATGCAGACATCTCTAAAATTAACCACGTAAGATAAGTAGAACCTTTCCCTCATAAAAAATAATGTCCATTAAATGTTTATTGTGTTAAATATATTAATCGTCTTAGATAAAGTTATTCTTTTTAATGTCATACACAAAAGCAATTTTCTTTTATACTTTGAAGTCTTTGCTACTTTGATAGAAAGACGTTAAAAAATAGAGAAATGACTGAAAGCAGATTATCAAATATTAGGGGAGAGTAGGATGAGCAGCCCTTAAGTGCTGCTTACAATTTACTTCCATCTTGCTATTCCAATTTACTTCTACCTTTACTTGCAGTAATATTTATGTGAATTCAGCCAGGTTTTTTTCCTTTCCTGGTGTATCTTCTTTCCTATCTGCAAAATGGGAATATTACTAGCATCTATATAAGGATATTTATAAGGATTCAATGAGATGATATCTTTAAAACACTAAGCCTTTTATCACATAGAAGACACTGAAGAGAGTTTGACTCAGACAACTATATTTTCTGTATTTCACATCTTAAAGAGATTGCTTAAATCCATTGAAAAACTCTGAGGGGAGAAATTTAAAAAATAGTAGAAGGATTTTATTATTTATTCCCAAAAATATACTGTTTCATATTTTGTATTCATGAGTTCTATCTTTTATAGGTCAATTCTGTAAAATTGTTCAGATTAGTCAGAGATATGACTCATTAAAGTTATCTTGTTTTTTTGTCTTTCTGATTATTACTTAATATTTTGTTGAAATACTGTCAACTGGAGCATAGCTAATTTCTAGAATAGAAGCCTGCTAATACAATTAACACAAATTAATTCAACACGTAGTTGTTGAATATTTACTCCGTACTCAGTAGAATGCTAATCATGAGTGGTATAAAGAATGACACAGGCAGAATGAAATTTTAGGCAAATTCCAGCAGAGCATTGCTTCAGCCGAATCCTCATCCCCCAGGGAACTGTGGGATACGTATTATACCTAAGAACAGCCCCAGTCTGAGTTAAGGGTGCTGGGCTCTTGTAGTCCTCTACCCCATAGCTATGAGCGAAGGTCTTCCCCATAGGAAATGAAACCTCAAGAACTTCTGACTCTGTACTGGGCACAAAGTGGTTCCAATATCCTGAGAACTTAACACAATAAAAAAGTCACAGGTGAAGGTTGGTGAAGGCAAATCCACGCTTAGGGGCATACAGAAACTGTAAAATAAATATGCGGTGATCTGAACAAACACCAGACATTTACACTGCATATTTGTTGCATGTGTTTTATGACAATTGCATAAAATCATTCATGTAAAACATTTGACAGAGGAGTCCCTGGCACAGTCAGAACTGAATAAGAAATAGCCAGTTTTCACAGCATTGTGGGTAAGGGAAAGATCTGGAATTTACAGGTGTGTGTCAAACCTAGCTTTGGTGAGGACAAGAGCTGTGAAAGGATGTCAGGAAAGTCTTCCTAGAGGAATCAGCATCTATTCTGTGACTCAACGCACAGTAACCCAATAGAGATATGAAATAGAGAATTTGAGCCTGTGTTTGTCTTTTGAGCTGAAATCAGTCTCCTAAAAGCAGCATACGGTTGGGTCTTGTTTTTTAATCCATCCTGCCGTTCTGTGCCTTTTTGTTGGTGAATTCAATCCATTTACATTTAGGGTAATTATTTATATTTTAGGACTTATTGCTACCATTTTATCTTTTGTTTTCTGATTGATATATCTTCACCGTTTCTTTTCCCTTGTGTTTCTGTCTGTCATTTTAGTTTGGTGGTTATGTGTATATTTTCTTTGTTTCCTCTTTTTTTTATGTTTGGTTGTCTCTGCTGTTGATTCTTGCTTTATGGGTACCACGAGGTTTGCATAAACAGTTTTATAGGTAAAATAGTCCTTTTGGGGCTGATAGTGTTTTATCTTTATTTGCCTATACAAGTCCTATCTTTTTCTTTCTTTCTTTTCTTTTATGTTTTTGGTGTCACAAATTATCCCTTTTTATGTTGTGAGTTTGTTACCAAATAAAAATAGCTGTAATTTTATAGTTTTTTAATGCTTCCCCCCCTTAACTTTCATGCTATAATTTAGTGTTTAACACTCTATTGTGAGTCACAATAGAGTGTTAATTTTCCAATTTTGTCTGTCTATTTATCACTTTACTCAAAGTTTTGTGTACTTTTATGGTTTCATGTCAGGTAGAGAAATTTCTTTCAACAATCCTTATAAGGATAGTCTAATAGTTGTGAACTCCCTCAGCTCTTGTTTGTCTGGGAAAGCCTTTATTTTTCCCTTATATCTGAAAGATAACTTTGCTGGATAAAGTGTTCTTGGTCGGCAGTTTTAACTTTTCAATATTTTTAGTATGCCATCCCACTTTCTCTTGTCCTGTGGAATTTCTGCCTGGAAATCTGCTAGTGGCCTAATGGTGGAAAGTATCATTGTAGGTTACTATTATGTATTCTCTGGCTTTGTTTAAAATTATTTGTCTTTGATTTTTGACAGCTTTAATATAATGTGTCTTGGAGAAGACCATTTTGTGTTGAGATAATTGGATGTTCTATCAGCTTTTTGAACTTGTATATCTACTTTCTTCCCCAGGTTTGAGAAGTTCTCAGCTATTCCTCTTTAAATAAACTCTCTGCTTCCTTTTCCTTCTCTTCTCCTTCTGGGATATCATTATCTATATGTGATTTTTCTAATAGAGTCAGGTAATTCTCATAGAATTTCCTCACTTAAAAAAAAAAAATCTTAGTTCTCTCTCCTCTTCCACTAGAATAATTTCTAGGTATCTACCTTCAAATTTGCTAATCTTCTTTAATATGGTCTGCTCTATTTCCAAGACTTTCTGATGAGCTTTTCAACTTATTTATTTCTTCAGCTCCAGAATTTGTATTTAGTTCTTTTTTAGCAAGAGTTTCAATATCTTTGGAAAACTATTCTTTTTGTTCACTAAATTTTTTCCTGAGTTCATTAAACTGCCTTGCTGAGTTTTTATAGTTTGTTGAGTTTCTTTATGACAGCTAGTGTAAATTCTTTATTAGTTAGATTGTAATTTTCTATGACTTTAAAATTTTGGTTTCTGGAGAATTGTCATTTTATTTTTGTGATGCCGTGTTACCGTGATTTTTTTCATTGTGCTTAATGAATAGTTCTGCTATTGAATTTGATGTAGCAAACACCTTTCTTATTTAGGTAAGACTTTGTTTACTTCGATTCTCACAATTCAACAGGTTGATAATTAGAGGCCTTCCTTTTGTTTTCTAGTAGTTGGTGCTATAGCACACGTTTTTAGTTTCTCCTAACCCGCATTGCCCCTGGTTATGTTTGAGAGGCAGTACATTCCATCTTACACTGTCTCTTTCAGAGGTGTCACCAGTGTCCTTGTTGTCATTGCTTTGCCTCCAAAGTCACCGACGCCTTGATGCTGACTGTGTCACTGCAGTAACAGGCATTGCCACCGGTATCACTGGGATAGTAGGTGCTTCCACTTCTTTGGGGGTCACCAAGATCATGGGAACCACCATTAAGGCTGCAGGGAGAGAAGGAAGAAGGTGGGCAAGTGCTGGGGGCTAGAAGAACCATGATTGCTGGCCGGACTGCCCTTGCTGCCCAATCCCTGTGGCTGCGGGCAGCACTGTGGCTTGGAGCTGGAGTTGTGTGTGCTGTCTTTTCTGTTGCTACCAGGTTTTCTGGGGTTATAGGCACCACCATTTCCAGGGGCGTTTGGTTCACAGGTGACACTACCAGGAGGTCTGGGGTTAGTGTCACCATCACTGTTGCAGTGTGTGGTGGGGGGGCATACCTGGGTCATGGGTGTTGCCACAGTTTCTGGAGTTTCCAGTCCGTGGCTTGGCTGTGGTTGGGGGCACTACCACCACTGGAACCTCAGGTTATGGACACTACCACCACTGCCAAGAGCACTGGGGTGCAGCCCCTGCTGATGGGTAGGTTGAGTTTGCAGGCTCTACTGCCAGTGGAGACGGGGGTTGGGGTGCAGGAACTGTGGTGGTTTCTGGAGCCTCCTCTTTCAGGCACCACTGCCAACACTCCTTCAGTTCTGCCACTTCCACAAGGTCCAGTCCACCAGCCTTCAGATATACAGATGTGTGGATCTCAAACATCCTGGAGTGCTGAGCAGGAGGTTCTTTGTTGGACCATGGATGTCCTACTGGATGCAACTTACAGGGGAGAAACCAAAGGAATGACTTCCGCCTCTACCGTGATGCTAATGTCACTCCCTAGTAAACTTTTGACTGAGACTATTTGGCAGATTTTCTAGGAGCACTGCTTAAGAATTATATTTATCCTCAAAACCTGTACTAAAAATCTATTGCTGCATAAATCTTAGTGGCTAAAACAATAGACATTTATTATCTGAGCTTCCGTGGGTCTGGCTTAGTTGAGTCCTCTGCTTCAGGGTCTTTCCCAAGGCTGCAATCAAGATGTCAACCAAGGTTACGTCCTCATCTGAAGATTCAAGATGAGAAAGAATCTCTCAGCCTCCTTCAAGTGGTTGTAGATTTCACTTCCTGGAAGATCATTAGACTGAGGCTCTTTTCTTCCAGAGACTGTCCTCAGTTCCTCTCCATACGAGATTCTGCAGCTTGTTTCATCACAGCAAGAATGTGAGGAGTGTGGGTGATGAAGAGGGAGAGAGAGAGAGAGAGAAGTAATAATTTTTTTAATAATCTAATCTAACTCGGGAGTGTTACCCCTTACTTTTGCCATATTTTATTATTAGAAGAGAGCCAATAGGCCCAGCCCACAGACAAAGGTGGGAATTTCACAGGACATGAATACCAGGAAATAGAAACCTTACAGGCCATATCAGAAGTTGCCTACCACATATGTATTATTAAATAGTTATAGCATTAAATGTTATTAGTTATATTTACAAGAGTTTAAATTTCCTTCTTGATCTCCTTTAAATACTCTTGGAAAGAATATCTTTCTGTTCCACAAATCATTCACTTGCAATTTGACACTGTAGCAAAGAGTCCTAATTTTCGTATGCTAGTTAACTGTCTATCTGTTTTGGTGTTGGTTAGAATAAGATTTCTAAGCTCTTCATATTAGTGCCAAGAACTACTTGTCCACAGCGTCTTTTTCTTATTAGATTTAGGAAGAGGATCTTCGTAATCATTAGAAAAAGTGACTGATCATTCAGAGATTTTTGTCACCTTAATAATAAGTGTGTATATGAACTCTAAGAAAAGTGGAAAATTATCTGATATTATGGAGTGAAAGATATGAGCTATGATCACTTAACAAGCCTCACTTATTTTATTTCTCAGCTCCCTCTCTCTTGCACATGACAACGTACATTCACCCACAGATGATATATGTCTGCTCTTTCAAGAAGTGTTTTAAAACCACAAAAGAATTAAGTTACCATAAATAATAGGCTTTGCCAATAAAATGTCTATTCTGAAATACTGGGTCCCCAAAATTAATTTAACATTTTAGCATCGCTCATTTCAGCTTTATTCTCTGCCCATTTCTGTTTGTCACTCTCGCGCTGCTCCCTTGTTTCAGAGTCCCACTGCCAACAGATGAGATAATCTCCTCCCACCCCAACCTCTGGTTCCTGCCACCAAACTTTACCCCTGTGTAACAACTAAATACAGATGTCGGTCTAATGATCTCCTATTATTGGGCCTGGTATGCACATGCATCTCTGTTGGTGACAGACTAGAGGAGAATTTTAATAAAATATCTACATTTATATTATATAGACATGTTGTGTCATCATGTCTATTTTGAATAAGTACAATTTACCTTATTCTGCTATCGAATCAGCTCCCATTTTTCATTGCTATATATTGCCAAACACTACCTGGTGACATTAATAACAGCTTTCCATAAGAACATCCTGTAGGCAATTTGGAAATCATCAATAAAGAATCAGATGCACAATAATTTTAAATTATAAAAATTATATAGTATGCTGATTGGAATTGTAAAAATTGGACTTTCCTAGACTTTGATGATGAATCTAGGGAAAATTACATGGCCATGCAATTACCTGAGGAAGGACTGTTTCAAGTGGAAGGAATGACCTATACAAAGAAATATTTATAAAATGTGTAAGTTAATATATCTATGCTTTAAGAATACCATGTGTCTAAAAAGGCCATTTTACTTGCTCTGTACTTCTTACAAATGCATTTTGAGAAGTGACATACTCTATTTTGTTTCCAAACACATGAGTTATAATTCTAAAAAAAAAAAAAACCCTTTGATTAGAGAGTCTATTATTCATCACCGAGGAATTTTTTTTAAAAATCAGGAGAAATGAGGTTATGAAAGCCCTCACATATATGACAATATTGATTAAAATAAAACTATGGTACATTAAACAAAAAATATCTATTTTATCATCTTTTGAAATGTTATAATACCGAGAGTAAAGTTGCCCGTATACGATACCTGCTTTAAAAAAAAAAAAAATAGGCTCTTTCCCTACATTTCTACAAGATATTTGAAAACTCAATTTGTGTTACTGGAAGATGTTATTAATTCTAAAAGGAATTTTTCCAAATGACATCTATATTTAGATTTCCTCCTCCCTGGATGCATTTAGTCCCCAAAATGAAATAGTACCCCAACATATGCTATTGGATTTTTTTAAATCCACTGTAGCTACTTCATGTTGTATTGTTTAAGAATTGGGAATATACTCTCTGCTAACTTTCTTTCTCTCGATGCTTCACTGTAAAGACTTTTCTTCCATGCATGCCACTTCTTGTTTCAATTACCAACACTTTTTATTTCTAACTTCTCTCATTTTCCTTTTTTTTTTTTTTTTCCTAGCCTATATACTTAATGGTTATGACCAGAGATTTGGGGGCCAGATAAAATGTGTATTTATCCTGGCTCCAACACTTACAGATAATTTTTAACTTCGAGCAAGTTACTTAAACTCTCTTAGCCTCAAACTCCTAATCTGTGCACAGGTGTAACAATACCTTTGTTGTAGGATGTAGTTACCATAAATGAAATGATGCAGATAGATAGAGCCTGGTATGTACTGAGCAGTCACTAAATGGTAACTACTATAAAGACAGTGATAAAACCAGACAGAAGGAATTTTTTTCTACTACTAAAGTTCTCCTACTTTTAAAAATTGAAAAGCAAAAGCAAAGATTAGACAGCAAAGCTGCACATACTTCCATCGCTATATATTTGACTTCCTTTACCTATATCTACCTTCTCTTTTCCCCTCTTCACTCTGGTAACCACTAAACTGTTGTCCATGTATACTTGAAACCTATATTATTTTATTAACCAAGGGCATCCCAATAAATTTAATTTAAAAAAAAATGAATAAGGTCATGGCCAAAAAAACAAAAACTGCATATACTAAAATATTAAATGTATGTTTAATGTGGCCAATATCTTAATCAGATTGAAGGTCTAAATATGTAAAATCCAATGAAGTTTGTACATTTAAGGTTAGAATGCTTTCTACATTCATGTATATGTTCTAACTCAGTTAAAATGTCAAAAGAGAAAAGATTTGAGGTTATCTCCAAATTAAGCTATGAATACATTCAGAGATATCCTGATAGACTTGATTGAAAGAATGTATTCATGATAAAGCCATAAACTTGTATCTGTGGCCAAGCATTTTGTTGACCTCTAAAAGTTCCCATCCTTAACACAAAATGAGCAATTCGAATTTGTTGACTAACTTAGGGACGCATATCTTTGTTACCATGTGCCCATCTTGAAATTAATCTCTGTTCCCTTCCTTTCCTTTCCTAAGTCTCTGAGGTTTTCATATTATTCGCTCTGACCATATCTTTGGCTGACCCTTGCCTCTAACCAGAGAATCATAGAAGTTGGATTTTGATTTTTTTGAGAATGCTAGAGTGGAAACAAACCAAGACAGTTATATTGTGCCCTTTGTCCAGTTACTCTTTGGCAGGCTCTATGGTGTAGTAGTTAACTCATGATCTTAGGATTCAGATAATAATATTAACTAGTGCCTATTATGTGCCAGCACTGGTTTAGTACTGTATTAACTTATTCCATCCTCATGATAATCCTGTAAGATATGCAAATAGTGTTTCAGGAATCTTATGGAGCTCACATTTAGGACTTATTTGGCCAGGGTTCAAATCCTAGCTCCAAATACAAATGTATTAAGTGACTGTGGACCATATTACTTAATTTCTCAAAAACACAGTTTCTTCTGCTGCTAAATGCAGGTCATTTCAAGTGAGGGTTTCATTGGGAAAAGATCACTTCGAGTAAGAGAGAATAAGGAATTAATATGAATTAGACCTTATAATTATAGGAGTAGTCTATGTAAGAATTTTGCCTCCAGTTTTGGATGTGAGGTCACCTGGGTAGACAGCCAAGAAGGAAAATTGACATGAAATAGAAGAGAATAAGGTCAAACTAGAACCCATGAAAACAAACTGGAATGCACATAATCCATTGATACCCACATCCATCTCACACCACCCCTAGCTTTGATGATGTGTTTGACTTGTTGAATAAATTGGTATCTGTCAGCACATTGCTGCACATACATGGCTGAGGATTCAGAGAAGCCGATAGGGATCGACAGGAGCTAGACTAACTATACACCTCACATACTGCCCTTTATCAGCTAGGTTTGCCAGAGGATCAGTGACAAAGTGTGTGAGCTCCAAAAGCACCTAGCCCCTACATAGAACTGTAGAGTATAAAAATGTAGCTCCATTTCCACCTTTTAAATCTTGCATATGTTGGCGTGGGGTGGGGAGGAGGAGAGGGGTTGGGGAGGGGGCAACCCTAGCCCAGAACCATACACAAGAGTATTTCAGAGATGATGATAATGAATTCTCTTACAGTGTTTTTTATGAGGATAATGGGAATTAGTGAATGCAGAGACCTTAGCATAGTGACTCCCTTTCTAAACATGCCCCAGCAGGAAGTCGCTGACTCACGCAGGAAAGCTTCCTTCCAGGGAAGGTCTTGGATCCCACAGTTGGTCTATTTGGATGTGATAGAGAAGTCCATTCCTTTTGCCTTCTTTTGAATTAACTTTTAAGGACCATCTCAGATCACATGTTCCCTGTGGAATCTCCTAAAGCCTCTGTTGAGACTGCAACTCATGGTTCAACTTTCCATCTAATCTCACTTCCTTCGTTCCCCAGTATTTATTCATTTTTTTTTTAAATTAAATTGATTTGGATGACATCAGTTAATAAAATTATATAGTCAATTCATAGTAATCCTCCTGCTCTCCTGTCTGGCAACCCTATATAAGATAAAAGTCATATTACAAGTGATCATAGAAAGCCAGAGGAGTTGGGAACACACATCACAGAAGCCAATGAGTTAAATCATCATTAGCAGCAGCAACATCTGTAGCACTGCATTATCATTCACAAACTAGGTTAAAGGGAATCCCATTTATTAAGGAAGCACAAAACTTTTCTATCACCAGGGCCTAATTCTGATGACACAAACTATGAATCAGAATGCATTTTTTTAAATCACCTAGTAATTGGGGGTAACTATTTAAAAAGATGATAATTTAATTTAAATATTAATAATACAATACAAATAAGCAAAAATAATAATAATATAATTTAAATGTTTATTTATTTATTTAGAGGATTATGTCTTCACTTCCCATCCTCTGTCTTGCTGAATGGAAAGCATGATGCCTGAAGCATCTAGGGAAACTGTGTGTTGAGGATAATGTTAAACCTATTCCGCATGCCTGGAGCTCTGGATAACTTTGTGGAGCACTGTCTCCTATGTGAGATATAAATAAACCATTCATTATCTCATTTGAGACACTGGATTTTTGAATCTCATTACAGCAGCTCACCATTTGTTCCCATCATAACCCAATGCCATTAAGTAATTGAACCAGGATGAGAACTCAGGTTTATTTAATGAAACAAAACAGCAACAACAGCAAACATAAACACAGGTCATACTACCTCTCCTGCTTTTGCAAGTTAGAGAAGCTTTCTGGATGAGAATTTCTTTCCTTGACTAAGAGTAGGATACTTTCATCAAGGACAGTTAAGAAAACTTCTAGATGGTTTAGCTTTTAAACAGGTAAGGCGTATAAGTGGAGCAGGCAACACTCTGATTAATTTAACTTTTTAGAGCCAGAATCAAAAATAGAAATATAGAGTCTGGATTACCAACTGTGAGTCTCTTGGCCACTATGCCTTTGTATTTAGGTATGCATGCAGTGTTTTATATTATTCTCTAGTGAGAATCTCTACAATGCAAATGTCATCTCCCAGTAACATGTGAGATACACAGGAAGATGCATCAATATTAGCACTTCACTAGGGGAATATTGATAGTCCTGTAGAGGTAACTTATTGCCAGGAAGTGACATCAACACAGAGCAACTAGAACTCTATATATGTCTTCACACATACACACAGGTCAGTCAGACTCTGGATGCAGTGGGGCTCCTCATTTTAATATCCTGACTTGTAATTACTCATTTTCTTATTTAAAAGAAAACTGATATAGGAGAAATCAATGACAAATAACATCTTTAGAGAACAAATAATGTATACAGTGGGAACAGAGCAGACAATATAAAGACATATTCAGGCAAAGTCCGACAGATGTCAGTACCAAAGACCTTCCAGTAGAAGGGAAGAGTATGATGACTTTCAAATTAAGACTTACTTCCAATTTATTTAAAATATGATGTTTCCTAACATTTGCCTTCTCTCTCTCCCCTGAATTTTAAGAATTTCTAATAAGATATATTAGAGACACTCTATATAAGCTAAAATTTGAAGATAACTGGCAACTGATTTTCAGGTCCTTTTTCGTTTCAAGGGATACTTCCTATTCTGATCCCTGCCTGGAAGTGCTAATCCTTCTCTGCTTCAGTTATGAGAAGAGAAAGACTGTTACAGTAATTAAGGATTATTGTGTTTTGTACAAATTTGAAGCTTAAAGTATTTTTAATAGGGGATTTATAGATATTTTAACATATATCAGTACCGATCACCAATTAATTGCTGTGACAAATTTCCTTCTCCATGGTCTTGAGATTCTCAGAAGACTTTGCCAGGTACAGTCAAGGTGCAAATATTTTATTACTTAATAATTCTTAATATATAAAGACATCGTATCAATTTTCACTCCAAAACTGAAATATTTTAAGTCAAATAGTTCATCTTTGGATTTTTTAAAAAAGCATATTATACTTTATTTATTGAAATACCCACTTTATTATTTCAAGTAATGGAACTATTTCTATGATAGATTACTTTTCCTGCCAGTATATCCATGCTTTCTAGCACATTCAGTCTTTTTAGCATATTCTGTTTCTCTCTCTGTCAGAAAGAAATATATGTATTGTTTATTGCCATGATTTCTTAGCAAAGTGTAATTATCAGTAACTGAAATGATAACATTGGACATATATATTACCTGTTGCAGAAAGAATTTATTCCAATGACATTTATTCAAGAGAAACTAATCTTATTTTTCTTGTTTAGTTTTTATTGAAGACATTCTCCTTCAATATAATACAAAGAGTTTACTGCTAATGAAAAGAAAGCATTTGCATGCCTGAGATAGGTCATACATCATACATTAGGATATAGAATGCTCATGGAAATACAGTACTTGTATAGTTATCTTTAGTAAGATCATCGGAATAGATCGGTTCTTTATTTTGTAAGAGCATACTATTATGAATAATGGGCGATTATACTTATGGTGTTTTTTTTTTTTTGCCATAAAATTGAAGCAAAAGCCTCAATATGGATTTATGTAAAACTGCAAAATCATTTTTAAATGAAATAAGACAATTAAGCATTTTTCAATTGTTTTCTACCATGTCAACAAAATTTGTTCTCTTAAGCTATATACTTCAACCTAAAATGTGTCTATACCCTCCCTGATGCTACAGAGTAAGAGAGGTTCATATGGTAAGTCTTTATGTTGCCATGTGACACTCCTTCATCATCCTAATTATATATATAATTTTACATTGATTTTGATGTTTACTTAATGCCAGTATCCTTCACTAGTCTAAGTTTTATAAAGGCAGAGATAGTGGCTTTTTGCTCATTATTTACTATGGTGTTTCTAACACAACATGGAACGTATAAGCAAAAAAGTTATTCAGTTAATTTGTTACAATGGTGTTTTAATGGACATTTTCACTTTTTGATATGATATGTCCTCTTAGAAGCAGCATCAAAATGCTTGAATTAGGATGGTCATCACCCACTCAAATTTATCAGAGTTTTTAAAGAAAAGCAGTTAACCTACTTGATGAATAAAAGCCCCGGGCCTTTGACTGCTGGTAAGAACTGCTTTCTACAGTTCCAGTCTCTCCTCCTAACCGAGCCGTATTCCCTTTGACAAGCCATAGAGCTACGCCGGACCTCTGTTTTTACAGTTTAACCTAGAGAGGCTGGAATGGTTCTTAATTTTCAAGCTGAGTCGAAGATTTTTTTAAATAGTGCCCCAGAAACCAAGTCCTTGAATAGGCAAGGCTGTGCCCCCTTCTATTAAACCAGAATAATTCCTTCTTTTTCCGATTTGGCTCTCAAATAATCTGATTCTATATAGAAATATCTATAGATGCCATTTTATAGTCTTTCAGAATGGATGAAATGTGCGTGTACTCACTCTCATCACCTCAAGTGTCAAATGTGATAAACATGGCAGAGTAGGATTTTATTCTTTTCTATAACTTCTGTTCTAACACCAAAAATAATTGGACACTTGCAATGGAAACATGTGCTTAGAATTTGTTTGGATATTACGCAAAGTATACTAAAGTGGAAAAACTATTCTGAAAAGAATATTAGAGCCATATTTTTTAAATGGGAGGGGATGAGAATGGCGACTATAAAACCGCTGGAGAAGAGAAAGAGCAAAAGGCAACTTATTCCTCCCAGCCTTATCCATTTAACACTTATTCTGAAAGGAATATAAAGGTTAACAAGTGATTACATATCATTTATACATAATCTGAACATACATATTCATGCCTTGTTCGTAATATTCGGCATTTCTTGGTAGTATCCCTTGAGGACATTGAAGGATCAGCATTTAAAATCATTTTGATATCTAACAATGTGCAGTTTGTGCCTCAATTATCTATACATGAAGCCATATTTTTCCTGGCACAGGTAAGACAAGGGGTGTGCCCAGACCCTAACATGCTCATGGCAGGCACATGCTGCTGCTGCTGCTGAAGATGGATAGGTTGTGGGGTCCAGAAACAACGTATTATTGGTCTCATTTTTCTGAAAGTCAGAGAACTCTAATTGTGTAGGCTATTTTGCTTCCAATGAGAAGGCTCATGGATACATGTATATCTGAGGAAAAACAGCAAAAGCTACCAACAAAACAAAAAGCATTTCCCTCTTCTTTCTCTTTCTCTTACGTTATTTCAAACAACTTTAATATCTTCAACTTTTATAAACAAAATATTCCATTACCACATTTGCTTGGGCAGAGACAAGAAGAGTTATTTCTTGAAAATAATCTTTCAAGTTACACTAATATCGTTTGGAGATAAATAACTCAGTCAGGAAGGAGTCTTAGCACAGCGGAAGCACTATCTCCTGTTTGGATATTGACAGTCTCAACACTTAGAACTTTGTAAGTGGGGCGAGAAGCACAGAATGCAGTGTTCATTACTGGGTGATTCTACAAGGATTTAGGAGTCCTATTTCCCTTCAATCAAGAATGAATAAAATGGTCTCCGAGGTCAAGAAATGTAGCCCAGAAAGCAGCTAAAGCAGGTCCAGCAGGTAGGAATAGGGAGTAAGTGCACTCAGGCACTTATGGGATCAAAGTTCAAGAAACTGAGGCAGTAAGAATTGACATGAATTTGAGAAGATAACCTTGAATTTCCAAATTGCAGATAAGCTTTAATCTCTGATGTTACCGGATGTGTGGTCTTGGGAACATTTAACCTCTCTTGGCTGGTTTCATTAACTGTGAATAGGGACGCCATCACCTACCTGCTCTGGTTGGTGAAAAAAGCACGTAAATTAAAAAGTTAAATGTGCTTCCTGGAACTTATTTTTGGATACACAAACATTTATGTTACTAATCTGTGCAGTAGGTGCTGGTAAGACAATATAGAATCTCAGTTTAATAGATTTTAAATTCTAATAAGGAGATAGATAATAGCTAACAATCAAAAGGATACACACACACACATATGTATATATATAGACACATATATATAAGTATATATGTATATGTGTAGACACACACACATATATATATGCAGGTACAACCTAAATGGGATATTGATAGAAAAGTCCGGGGGAAAATGACAAAACATTTTATATTTCAGTGCTATGAAGAGAAGCTACAGAATCCTGGTAAGGAGAGCATTTGAATTAGCAGGAGGTGAAGACAGAGCAGAGGAGGAGTGATAAGGAAAGATTCCCTAAGGTAATGTTGAGTTGAAATTTGGAGAAATGAGTTAGAATTACCTTGAAAAAGTAGCACAAAGTGGAAGAAGAGTAGCCTAAGGCCCAGTGGAGAAGAAGGCGGAAGGCGGAAGCCTGTGCTTGGGCCCATGGGCAGGAGAGAGCTAGCTATCTTTTCCAAACTGCAAGAAAGCTAGTATGGTTAGGATATGGAGAGAGCAAATGGAGACAAGCTGTAGATAAAGCCCTGTGGGTCATGTATAGAAACTTGATATTTGTTGCAATAATAACAGGGAATAATCATAGGCTTTCATCAGAGCAGTTGCATTGTCAGTATGTAGTTGGAAAAATTATTCTGTCAAGAATGCAAGTGAGGGGAAAATGATAGGCGTGGAAGACCTGATAGGGTCCTATTGTAGGAGTCTCCTCTGAGGGATGGCAGTAACTGAGCTGATGGGAGAAGAGCAGAGAAGAAAAATATGTCATAGGTAGGTTAGTGTCTAGTTGTGCCAACTCAGTGATGTAGAAAGGATCATGATAATGAAGAGAAACTTCCACTTTTTCATCCGCCACACTATACAAATTCTGGTGACTGTAATTCTAACAATCATTTTGATAGCCAGAGTCTGTGCTAGGCAAATACCCCATAGAGATGTAGCATTATATGGACTGATTTTGCCAAATTATTAGCTTAAGAGCTTCATTTACATTGTGATTAAAGTGATACTCAAAACTGGGGACTGGGACATTAACCTTAGTGTGATAAGAAACCAAAATCCTTAGACTTTACCTACAGTTAATTATGCCGAGAAAGGATATGGGGGAGGGGGGGGAGCAAGGTTACCATTTATGTAATTGGTATTTAAATAATATCATGTGGAGTTAAATATGAAATACAATGGCTTATTAAAAAAAGTGAATTAGGGAAACTGACTTCATGATTTCCTTAAATATCTTGTAAGCTTGAAATAAGAATACTAAGTAACATTTTAAACTATTTGCTATATTCTAAGCACCATAATAAATGTTGTTCAGGAATTACTTCATTAATTCTGTCAGTAACAAAGTGAGTTAGACATATATTATTGCATTTTACATATAAGGAAATTGAGGATTTCAAAGTCAAGAGTTAACCCAGGAACTTAGCTGGTACCTAGTGGAAACAGAGCTTGAATCTAGAGTAAGTGATGTTAACATTTACACCATACTACCTGCTCGTTCCAATATGGATGTCCTTTTAATAAACCTAGCCTTTATATGTATAGATGGCTAGGTGAGTGCACTTGGTCTACCTTTCTCTACTCTCACATTAGAGCTCTGTCTTTCTTCTTCTTTACTGTCTCTCTTGCTCTTTTCTCTCCTCTCTCAAAGTTTTCTTTGCTCCTTGAGGCTGGCAAATTTAAAGCCCTCAATTCTCTTGCTTTGTACCTCATCTGTCTCCCCTGATTGACTTCACCTTCTCTGGTTATGTTCCCACCATCGTAGTTTGTCTTTCTAAACTCAACGCTTCAATCACAGAACTTCTCTGATGATCACCTAGCTACAGGAATCTATGGCCACCAGCAGTTGCAAGCTGATTTTTTTTTTCTTTCTTCATCCACATCAGCAGTGTGAAATCTAGTCAACATTTTGTATATCCTAGACAGTGTGGGTGTAGAATGAGAACAAAGCCCCCAATTCCAAAAGTAGATATTAAATATAGATTTAAATAAAATGGAAAATATCAATTTTCAATTACTCTCAGTGAAATCTTAGCAGTTTTTTTTTCTTTTTCATGTCAAAAACTTAAAATAGAATCAAAATATGTATGAACTGATATTAACAAAGTAGCTTCAGAAGCACCCAGCTAATTTATTCAGAGTGAGAAGTGAAATCATTATTCAAGTACTCTGCTTTTCAAAGTCTATTTCCCTCCTGTTCAAGATGGAAGCAGGTGATTCCAAGAAAGAAGTCATAATGTACAAATGAGCCAAAAGTTTTCAGAATAACTAAATAAAAATTATCTTCTTTTCTCCCTCCCCCAGTGAAATTTGGTGCCACCTCACTTGACAACTTTATAATTTTCAATACAAAAACAATACTAACAAGAAGGAATGTGAAATGAACTCCAAATCGAAGTTCAAGTATGGCTTGGAGATGCATGTGTAATAAATATTTATCAGCCCCTAAGAGTTTGTAAACCTGTGTGTAAGAAGGCTATTATCTTCTGTATCATTAGCAAAATGCACTGCTGGATTTGTTTGTTTGTTTTTAGGCATTTTTCTATGTTGATACTTCGTAAAAGTAAAACTAAAAAGATTTAAAAAGAAGACTTAAGAAAGAGAGAACATGGATAAAGGAGGGAGATGGAGAAGTGCTAGATGGATGGGAATTCAGGGGAGAAATAAGGGAAGCTAACAGGACTATGCCAAATAACACTGCTAGTGGAGCATTGTTATAGGAATTGATACACAGCCCTGATGCATCAAATCTCTCCTTGCCTCCTGTAGCACACAGGTACATTCTTCTTCATCTTACTTGTGCCAGCCATCCTCTCCTTTAGGATTTTGCATGATTGTATTGGCCTGGGATGCTCTTCACCTTGAATATTCACTTCTTCACTATCTTTACTTAAATTTCGCCTTCTAAATGTGATCTACTGTGTTCACCCACTTTAAAACTATACCCTGTATATTCACATGTCCTCTTTCAATCATGAACCTATCAAACTTCTGATACATTTACTCATGATATTATTTCATAGTACATTTTTCCTATTACATCATTTACTGATATATTAAATAAGAGGTTTAAAATGTTCAGAAATAAAGAAAAAATAAGCATGCATATTATAAGAACAGGAGTCATTCATGCTTTCTTCAATGCGTGAAGAAAGGGAGACAAAAGTAAAGGATAAGGTGAATTTTTTTTTAATTAAAAAAAACAATGACAACAAATGGGAACATAAAATATGTAGGACGGGGCATTTTGAAAACCATTTTAAGATTATGAAGAAGGGATATTTGAAAGAAAACTTACTACTGCTGTCTAATGAACCAGAAAATAGGCCTAGACAAACAGTATCTGAGAGGGGGAACTATTTTGTTAAGTTTATGAAAATATGAGGAGCATCTCCCTCAATTATTATATTTAATTCACAAAAACTAAATGTAGTCCAGACGTCCTGAACAGGTGACTGCTGCCTGGATGTCATTACCAGATGTGTTTTATTAGATGATGAGGGCAATTTTCAATTTATGAAGTACAAAGGCTCCGAGTTAGCAGTTCTTCACATACTTGGAATTGTCCTCCACCTGCCCTCCTCACACCTGTCACCTCTAGGAGCCCTCTACGCATTTGAATCTGTCACCCCAGCTCTACCCTTTGAGTCACCATAGGATATTCCTTCCTTGCTTCAGATTAAACTTTCAAATAAAAAGGGAGTCAAGATTCCAAATACTGGTTTTAATTTGTTTTATTTAATCAGATAAGAAATTGAACAGCCAACAGGCTCCTCTTAATTGTTGGGTCTGTAAGAGTCTAGGGAAGAGTCTGCATCTTACGAATGGAATGAATACATTCATAAGAGCAAGAAACTTTCCTGAATACATACAAACATCAGGGCCCCAGCCCCTTCCCTTGAACTAATTCATAGCCATGTTGTGAGTCTCCAGCAGAATCCAGAAGACCGTTTAAGTTTAGGAACTCATATAAATCCAATATTTCTATTTTAAAGGAGATATCTAGAAAGAAATATGCAGGAGAGGAAACCTAGCGTATTTTCAGCTTTTCCCCAATTGGACACATCTATGTGTTGATTTTTCTGTTAACATTGTGGCAGATGAGAATATATACAATTATTTTTCTTCTTTTCAACATTCTTCCATGAATGGGCATCTGCTCTAAATTTTACTTCCAAATGCATATACATGATATTGGTGGTTATTTTTTATCTCACTACAGACCTTTGCCTCCACATGTTTAAGGTGAGCTATTACCCAGTAGCGGCATCTGACTGGATTAGGTCTTTTCAGGGCCAGACTGAGAACTTTTCCTGCCTTTCAGTAATAATTCATAATTGTTCTGAAACAAGCATTTCTCCTATGTTTATAACTTGTGCCAAAATGACCATACAAACCTCAAGCTATAACCCCAAATGAAGCATAACCATGTGTCTGAAAGGTATCTTCCTTTAGTTGAAAAGTCATCACCCTTTACACTTATAAATAAATGAATTTCAAAGGGAGAATGAAATTATGGTTAGGGAACTTAGGCAAGGATGACACAAGTTAAGAAAAGACCTATGAGACAGCCAACATTTTACATTTTGACAGAAGTTAAATTAGTCATTTTAAATGTCACTCTATATAATGTCACTGAGAATGAGTAAACAAGTTAATTAGTTTGGTTCTCTTTGTTTCTTCTTTAGCTAAATCCAGCAAAACAAAACGTGATTCCAAAAGCAGAAATAAAGAAAAGAAAAAAAGCTGTTTATCCCTCCTAATCCTAAATTTCCTGATTTGGGGGACCTCTCAGTTTCAAGGCTTCTGGTAACGAGTTCATTCGAAAATAAATGTGATCAGCATCAAAGGCTTAGCATTCAGATTAACCACTTTCTGGCATCTCACCTCTTTTGAGTTTGAACTTGGAATCTCCTCCATGTACAGACCACTAATGAGAAAAGCCTTGCTTATGAATTCAGTTCAGAATGGGAGCGGTTTTTCCCTCTCTCCTTTTGCATAATGTCGGCTTTGAAGTCAGGCAGTCCAAGAAAGTGATTGATCTCACCCAAGTTCATAACTTTTTCAAAGTACTGCCGATATCATTAAATTTTAATTAACCCTTTGAGCTCCTTCTATGATGTAAAGATGAGGGAACATCAAAGGCTCATATGTTGGAGCAGCAGTGGCATCTTTTGTGCTCACATTGCTTTTTAGAAGATATCTAAGATGCAAATGTTTCAGTAGGGTCTGGCTTTTTGTGTGAGTGTGATATTGTTATGCTGTTGCTGGGGTAAAGCTAAAGTCTATTGTTAGTCTTTCAAAGCTGGTTATTTAAGCATTGCTATGTTAGGGCTTAGACTTGGTTTATCTTTCCACTTCTTCTACATAAAGCATTATATTCGAGGAGTCTGTTTAAAATACCCCTTGGTTTGTAGCTTCTTGTGTTGCTGTCCTTCACCAGCTCTCATTCATAATTAATCTTATTTCCATTCGATGACATAATGTATAATATTCTGCATGTGGTCTTGGAAAGGAATACTAAGGTAGAGAGGAAAAAGTCTACTTGCCAGAGGTTATGAGATTCAAGGCTGTAAGGCTAATTTGTAAAAGAAGAGCTTTTCTTGAAGCATTTAGTAAACATTTATCAAGTGCACACTCTGCGCCAGGCAATGATTAAATGTGCAGTCACTGCCCTCATTAAGTGCACAGTCTCATGAAGCAGAATTTGTAAGCCCAGGTGTTCATATTCTTGTACCTGTTAAATATTTCCTACGATTACTGCCAAAAGCATTCTTAAATGCCTCCAAGTTCACTGGTGCCTATTAGGCTACTGGGCAGCATTAGCAAATGCAGGAAACCCAGGATCCTAACATCCTGCACATGCCATTTGAGGTAGACAGTGTCACATGTGACAATTAGGAATCAAGAAATGGTGTGGTTGGACACAGGTAACTCTTGTTTACTTGTGTCATGGTTTCTCCACACTCCTATTTTCTACCTTCTTAATAAAGTTTAAATGAGGTAATATACATATGTTTTATAATATTACTGTTTTAACAAGATGAACATTAATAATTTAATCTTCCTATTTAGATGCAAGAAAAATTACCTATGAAATCTATTGTCTTTTTTTTGGTGGCCTTCATCTCCTGCCATTTCTTTTCAAATATAAATATCCACTAACCATGGTTTCTCTCTAAAGATCTATAGGAGGGAGAAGAAGTGATAAAACTCCTGATTGCTTCACTTCTTCAGAAGTAATGATAAGCTCATTTCCAAAGCCCAAATGCACATTTGCCCCTTTAGGGTCACTTTAATCAAGGCATTATTACAGATGATGTGTGTCTACCAAAATGAGATTTGGTGACCTATTGAAATGAACATGACCTGGGCTTGCATTTTGGGTGTCTGACTTAGTGACCTTCATGTTTATGAGGTTTAAATTAAACCTGCATATATTATTAGAGGAAAATTTGACAATTTTTTACTAATTGTTAAAAAATAGTTGATCTCTTTTCTTTTAAATAGAGTTTGAGTTTGTTGTAGTAGAGATCATTTAAATACTTGATTGTTAATTGCCTTAACGATAAAATTCCTGTAAAGGACAAATTTGTATTTTACAGATAAAGGACTATTCTAAACAATGCAGCTGTTGTTTGGGGATCAGGATGTAGATAAATCCATGTGACAGATGACTCCAATACAAACAATGTATTTTGACTACTGTATACATTTTTTTCTTTTTTTCCTTATATTCAAAGAGGACACTAGATAAATCAGTTTTAGAGGTATAAATGTTCTATAAATGAACAAAAATAAAGGACAATTAAAATTTAAGTTTAAGATATTAACAGAGGAAAATTCACATAAAAGCTTAAGCTTTTTTTCTTACCATATTTTATAGTGTTGAAAAATAGCCAATTGTTAAGTCACAGTGCCATTTAATGTTTTACATTCTTTTAAAATCTTGCATGTATTTTTCATATTGTTAATTATTTGAAGATTCTTATATATTTTTTCACCGTAGAGAACATGAATAGTTACTATAGGTAATCATTCCAGGTTGCTTGAAAGTAATTGTCTAAAAACAATCAGTAAGAAAATTGTGGGGAAAAAATAAATTATGCTTAGAACTGTAATAGATTTAAAATTATATCCCTCAAAAGCATTTGTTAAAAACTAAAATTTTAAGGTTCTTATATAGATATATAAGGTGGGGATAATTTGGGGGCACATGTGCAAAAATGAGCTTAAAATAGGTTTTATATATATGATGAACATATGGTGATGTATGAATGCAATGGCAAATAGGATTCACTAAATAATATGCCCATTCCTCCTTTTCTCTCCAATTTCTCTGTTGAATGAAAGCCAGAAGAGATTATGATTAAAATTTTTCTGAGAAAAAAACAAAGTTCTGAGTTATGGATTATAAACTACTCTTCAGTCTCTGCTCTCGGACTTTCTAAACTCTCTTTTGTCTTTTTAAGGTCTAAAAGATATTGGTGTTAACTCAGGGTGACCTCCTAAACTGACTGGTACCATGCCAGCAGAAGGAAAAAGTTAGTGACTGTCTCTAATAGGAGTGGAGGGTTGATTTCTTAATTAGTGATTACATTTCAGTTCCTGTGTTTCTCAAAACAAACTCCTCTAAATTTGATCATTATCATAACAATGCTACTGTTGATTAATTTTTACTAATGCTCCTAAATATGAGATTTCAGAAATTGTCCCAGAAGCTTTAGATACATTATCTCATTTATTTTCAGAATGTCTCTATTATACATGGTATTATCCCCGTTTCACAGGTCAAGAAACAGAAGCTCTGAATAGTTCAATATCTTGTCCAAGGACTAACAACTAATAAGTAGTAAAGTTAGGATCCTTTAACTGAGTTTTACCTGTCTTCAAATCCTTGGCTCTTTTTACTAAGTTCTATTGAATTTGCCATTTAATATAATCACCTTAATATTTCAGAAATGGGTTGTTTGATTTTTTCCCACCTTTTTATTTGTTGCTTTCATCGAAACATCTTACTGTCACTGCTGCTCATTTTTTAAGATATTACACGTCCTAAACGATAGTAAGTCAACAGACTTGTATTCTCAGGTCCCCTAATACCTCTTTTCTAAACAGCCTTTTTGGTCATGTGGTTCCAGAGGGCCTGCTAGGGCTGTGCCCTCAGGATGCCTCCTGCCTGACCAGAATATTATCTTGTACGGCTGCATGTGACTCAAGCCGCATCAATCACGGTCCCCTGGAAGATGTTTGCGATCATTAGGAAGACTTTCTTTTTTCTCATACGATGGCTTAGCTTATAACCACCTTTTCTGCTTTATGGAACATCTTTCTGAGAATGCATTCAACCAGGGGCAAGCACAGACATGAAAAAGAGGGAATTTTGTTAAATAAGATTGAGGCCCTGGATCCAGATATGCCTGAAACAGTCATAATGTTTTTCAGTTACATTAAGCAAATGGAACTGACACCTCCCTAGTTTTTGCATATGTTTATATTTTGTCTGAAATGTTTGTTGGTTCTGGCCAACACTTTTATTGATCTATTAAAGCTTTTATGATCATCTTAGCCATTATTATTTTATTACTTCCCTGAATGGCCAGAGCATTTCTGTGTACTTCAAAAATGTCCCTTAACCCATTGTCTTAAATTAGTCATTTTGGCTTTACTTGTGTAAATTCACAATCCCTATAGATTGTGACTTCTAAGACAGCACAGGCCAGGCCTTATGCTTCCTCACACTCACTTATGCTACTAAAAATATAGTATCTCTTCCAATAAATTTAATTCAATAATGTAACACACCAGTCTAAGCATTATAGCAGATATTGAAATTAATAAGAGCTGGTGCTTACTTTAAGGCACTTAGTATCATTTTGTGGGGAGAGAGAAAGAGAGAGGTGGTACAAAATACGTGATTCAGATGACTTTAATACAGACTAGAGTAAGAGCAAGCAAAAATAAGCTCATACTCAGTGAGCACTCATTATATGTAAAGCACACTGAGCTAAGACTTTGAAATGTAATTATCTCATGGAATCCTCAAAATTACACTACAAGGAATTTTACATATGTTAGTGCTGATGAAGCTGAGACTCAAAAGAGGTCATTATCCTGACCACGTTTTTATTCTGGGTAGTGTGTGTTGAGTAAATGCTACCTCTGGGAAGGAAATCTGGGTAAGCCTGAGTGAAATGTTTATTTAGGTTGTTCTGAAAACAGCAGGGCTGGTGGCTGGCAAGTGATTCTACTTGGAGTCAAGGAGGGAAAGCAGTGTAGATGAAGTGGCATCCAGTGAAGTCGTGCCTAAGACACAGGATGGAGTCAAAAAGAGAAGGGTTGTGGCTTGAGAATCAAGTGGGGCAATATGTGAAAATATGTCAGCACAAGAAATCCAGATCTACAGTTGTGAATGAGTTGCAGGTGTTGAGTGAATCTGATGTTCTGACTGTGAGACTTGAATCATCTCGGAGGCTTCAAGTCACCTTGAGGATTGGACACTCAATCACATGGTTAATAAGGGGAAGACAGGGAGTTGGCCAAAGTCCTCATTCTGTTCTACTTACCCAACGTGTCTTAAGTGCCAAAAGAGAAATTCCAAGTGCTGTGGGAGCTCCAAAGAAAGTGAGAAATATTTAGAAATTTAGCAGGAAACAGCTTTCGAAGTGAATGTCAAGGGATGCCTCAGATGTTAACAAAAGAGATACATGGAATGGAGATCATTTGTGGCAAAAAAAAAAAAAAAAATAGCAAGAACTTATATATGAGATATGGAAAGATGGTGGAAGGATGTGAGAGCTGGTTCAAGATAATGTTCCAGGGAGGAAAAATGCTGTCTCCCTTCAAAAAGTTTATGATCTTGTGGGTTACCCCACTCCAAAAATCACATTTATGACTTTAAATCATGAGTCTTGTTCTGAAAAATTGTAATAATTTTATCTTCAGTTTGAAGCTACCTTTGAGAATTCTTATTTATTTGTAACATCTTAGAGATAGCAGTGTGGAAAAATGTGAGTTAGAAAATTTGAATTAAGAATTGGAGCTTTAGGGTAAATGCGTGTGGGTTAAATTTCAGACTAGATCTATGGGCATGAAGCTATTTACATTTTTCTTCCTTTATCTGTATCTTTGCAGGATAGTCGTGAAAATCAAATATGAAAAGGCATGATCAATTATTTAGCGAACCGTCTGTTACATACTAAAAGCCTAATAATCATACGGTGTTATCATTATTATTACTAGCCCTAAACTAGTTATAGTTTAGACAAATTAAGTGTTTCTCTGGCTTCCAATTAGAAACATACTTCAGGAACTGAAATGTAGAGCTATATTTTGCACATTAAAAAAATAAAACTTCATAACTCTGGAATTAAAATAGATGTAGTATCCCATGCTGTAGATTTTAAAACCTAGATTCAAAAATATTTACGATTCATCCATACGACAATTTTCTTTTGGTTTCACAATTAAATAACATTGGTCACTATCCTCCCAACCTCCAATATTTAAGTGTCCTCGCCACCTGCCCACTAGCTGAAAAGCAATTGCTAAATTATATATATATATATATATTACACTTTTATTTTATATATTATATATGCCATGCATAGCAATTTCACTTTGACATTTCAATTTCTATGTCAGTTACCTTTAAGCAAGGTTATGCTGAGGTAGCAAGTACCTCCAAATCATTAGTAGCCTACAACCAGGATGGTTGGAGTTTCTTGCCTATGATATATACTGCAAATCTGCTATGGCTCTTCTGCACAAGTCTTGCTGGAAAAGGACCTGTGCTGCAAAAGTAGCTCATGACAAGGATATATTGGCCTTGTGATAGGGGGAAAGGAACTCCAGAAAAACACATAAGGTCTTATAGAGCTTTTGCTAGCAAGTAGTCACATGTTACTTCAGGTCATAGTGCCTTGGCCAAAGGAAGCGTCATGGCCATGCCTAATGGCAGAAGCCTATAGAAGTGTAAACCTCTTATGAGGTCAGTAAATGGCAGAGCCACAGTGTTAATGAGACCTAGGTATTAGTATTTATTGAGGCAGAGTTTGGGTCTGGCCCTCTCTATTCCCCACCTCCTATGAATAATCCCAGGGTCTGTAAGTATCATGCATTTACTCCCATGATTAGGTTATATTCTATAGCACAGTTGATTTTCAGAAAGGAAAATTATCCAAAAGGGACTGACTGAGCCACACAAACCTTTTAAATTTAGGTTTAGAGGCCAGAGATAGAGAAAGAGAGAGAGGTTAGAAGTGTAAGAGGAATCGGATAGGAGAAGTTTGCAGTCGCTGACTTGAAGATAGAGAGGGCCACATGTAGTCTCTAGGAATTGTGTGAGCCATAGGATAACAAGCAGTAAGGAAAGAAGGACCTCAGGTCTACAATCATCGGGAATTGAATCTCAGGGGTACAACCAGAAGTAGCTGAATTTGGCCAAGTGCACTACAAAGCAGATTCCTCCCCAGTTTCTTTAGAAAGGAATGCAACTCAACTGACAGCTTGATTTCAACCTTGCGAGACTCTGATCCAGTTATTCGGTACCCAGACTTCTGAACTCCAGAACCGTGAGCTAATAAATAGGTGTTTTGAGCCATGACTTTTACGGCCATTTGTTATACAACAATAGAAAACTAAGGCAATGTTACTCAGCTAAGTGGCTCTAGGACTTTAAGCCAATGACATGGTTTCTCCAAGCCTTAATTTTCTTGTATTTACAAATAAAATCTCTATTCCATATACGCCATATTGTTATAATGCTCAAATAAGAGAATATGCAAAGTTAATTAAAATGCTACAAACCTATAAGGGATTAACATTATATAACAATAGTTTATCCACTTTGATTTATAAAACAATAAAGTATAAACATTATTTATTTTACTATAACATCTCACCAAATTCAGAGAAAATAGTCATGAGAGAGTAAATAATTATAGAAACTATGATTTGATTTCAACTCTGCCATTGAAAAAAGCTACAAGAAATTGCTGAATATCTTAATCACCTTGAGTCTTAATTTCTTTAAGTATAAAACACATTTAATGTCCAAAAAGGCTTTGCCGTTGAAGATTAGAGGTAATACACATACACCATTCCCAGGGCAGATACATACAATACATAAAATAACAATCACTTCCTATAAAGTACCAAAAATTTCTACAGCATAGCTCTATGCCCATTTCTTTCTGCTCTGTCCTGGACCAGGAAAATTATCTATTGAAATACCAGCTCAAAATGGAATCTAGAAGACTGTCATACTGACCATATTGGCTTCAGGCTGAATCAGGATGGGAACATTCTCCAGTCATCACAATCCTCAGCTTTTAATTATGGGTTTTACATTAAAGTTCGGTGAGCATCACAGATAAGCTCTCTTGATTAAGATCATTAAAGATTTCTTTATCTTTAGTTCAATGGCATCTTGCCTACAGATTTATTAGACTGCTTTTTTGGTGCACTGCCTATTTCAGAGAGAAAATATTCCACTAGTACATACGGGCAGGATAAAAATTAAGCACAATTGCCAATTGCACATACGGAGTCTGATGCGTTCCCAAAAGGAATCTGAAGAGTCTGATATCCAGGAATAGGAAGGAACTTCTGAAAATCCTCAGACCCTGTCCCCTGAACTGCATCAGGTCAGGTGGTGATATCTGCTTCACACATGGAAGCACCAAAAATGTGGGTACTTTTTTAGTATCTTGTAACTAGATTGCGGCGTGACCGCGAGGGCCTGTGTTCTTCCTATTCTTTTACAAGATTCATAATGCTCTTCTCCAGAGGAGGTCTCTCCCACTCACTGTCTCTTAATGGATAATAAGAAACTTTATTCTCTTGATATGTGTTTACAAAGTAGATAATTTACCAGTGAATCAAATATTTATCGAACACCTACAGTGAGCGAAGGGTGTTGCCAAGGCAGTGAAAAGAAGCTAAGACATCTAAGATACAATTACTGTCATAATGGAAATGAAAATTTGGTTGAGCTAAGAAAAAGTCTCATGAAATCATAATTAACATTATAAGGAAATATATAAATGTCCCTTAAAGCACGTTCCTCTGACCACTGGCAGCAAAATAAACCAATGGTTCTTTTAGTAACAATATATCTTAAAAATTATGCCAATACATGATAAATACCACTTATGCAATAGAAAAAAATGCTAAACAGAACCAAAACGCAGGGAATTAATATAAACAAGTACTCAATAAAAGATGAACAAATGAATGGGATGAATATATGAAACATATTCAAAGAACTATCAAAATTAGCAGAGGCGATCAGGGAAGCTATTGATGGAAATATGAATAAGTAGCTAGATTCATACATAGCTAGTAGAAAAAATGGCATACCAATACTATGACATTAATAATAATGTTATTATAGATGGGCAATTTCTATCTCTCTTTATTGCTGAAATTATGGTCTAAGTGGAGAGCCTGAAAGTGTGGAACATTTTTTAAAAAGCATTCATGGTTGTAATCTTTCTTTTTCTGAGGATACATTAAAAGAAAATAGTAAGGGCTAAATGATGATATGCAGTTACATTAAAATATATTTTTAAAAACTCAATGAAAAGAAACAGGATGCTTTACATGATATTCCAGGTTAACAATGTAGCTATTTTCTTGAGGTGAAAAGCAAATATATGTAATTGCCAACAAGATAACTCTTAACAATAATATATCAGGAATACATTTTTAAAAGTAGATACTTATACAAAAATCTTTCTTTTCATTCTCAGACACATATATATATAAACATATATATATATATATATATATTTTTTTTTTTAATTTAGAAATTTCTTGTCAAATATTTTTAACTGAAGCAGCAGCCGGAAACTTTCTTGAAGAATGCATTGAAATTAAGAACATGTGAACATGTTTATTGTTTATTTTTTGTTTTGCATGTTTACATTTTACATTTTGTCAGAATAGAATGGTACATTCTGAAAAAAAAATTATTGAGACTTCTCATATACCTCATGTTGAAAAAGAACACTATTTGTTAGCATATAGTATCTAGATTTAATTTGTACATTATACCTTGATTGTAAAAATTACACATACATGTCAAAAATTAATAATAAATTCAGGTAAAAATAATAATCTTGATTTCTCTATAGTCCCATGACCCAGAGATAATTACCGTTAGTATCTAGTCATTAAATAAAAATGGGAGATTATAAATGTTCTACCACTTGTTCTTTTTTCAAAATTTCCTAACATATATTGGACATCTTTCTAGAAATATTTTGTTCTTTAGCAAGAAAAGAAACTTGGAAAAGAATATGAAGTGAGAAAACTCATTACATATTGTGAATTGCACCTAAATCAGATTGGTTAGAAAACAAATGGCTAGTTCACAGTCAACTGCTGTTGGAACTCAATTCTAGTTGGCTGCATTTGTAGTGAATTTGATACTGCCCCTGCGAAATCTGTATACAGACCCAAATAATTAGCAGTTCTAAATCTTTTTAATAGTGTTATTAGTCATATTATAAGCTTCAGTTCAATTATTAAGAATTATAAATAGGCTTATTATAATAGTCATGCTATTAAAATGATCCAGCATCATTATTGTAACAACCCAAAGCAGCCAACACCTTATTCTGGAGTTACCTAGCGCAAAAACTGTTTAAAGACTTACAACTTAGCAATATTACATTGTTCCCCCAAATAAAATTTTATGTGTGAAACTGATTTTTGCCAAATATAGATACTATCTAGCTTAGTGGTATGGTACTGTCATGAAAAGTAGACTTATTTTAAAATTTTGCTGAAACTAAAAGCATTTTGTATGCTTAATGCATAATTAAATTATTAGATGAGGAAGAAAAACCAACATTTATATTCTTCTTTATGAATTATAATGTTTTCATAGGATTTCTCATTTAATGAAGAGGGTTTGGAAAAACACAAAATATTGGCATTCCCCTTGGTAATTTTAAGAATCGTTTTCTTGAATCATTTGCCCAACTTTTATTGAACACTTATAACATTCTAGGCACATGCTACAAGGATTAATCTAGTGGTTTTTATCTTAAGCTATACAATAAAATCACCTAGAAATCTTTTAAAAGTAAATTGCTGCCCAGGCCACAGCACACAGCAGTTCCATTGAACTCTGAGGGATCATAACCTCTACACTGATCATTTATTTAAGTTTTTTAGGAAACTCCATTGTGTAGTTAAGTTTGAAAATCAGTAGTTTCCAATAGAAAAGCTCTAAGTATAAAGAGAAAAACAATTCAATCACGAGTAAAAGAATATATTCCAAATTAAATTTAGATAAGAATAATTAAAAGTACAGAGGAGTAAAATGTATTTTTATTAAAATTATAGTGTGGGATCATATTTCGCTTGCCGAAATCCACAAAGTTCTTTATATCCTGCTGTTAATATTAAGAAAAATAATTGACGAGATTGATAGATTGATAGACAATTCCAATATAGGAAAGCTACTGTAAGATGTCTGCTCTTTCATAGATCAAAAGAGAAAAGAATCCAAATATAAAAACCCATGAAAAAAATAAATCTTTCTGTGTATTTCTTAAAAAAGGCAGCTCAGAGGCTCATATTGTATGTCACAAAGAACCAATATTTGCTCTTTCCCTAAATCTTCCTACTCATAATATATATATATATATATATATATATATGCTAAAAAGCTTTTAGTTCCCAAAGAGTTATCTCAACACCATTTCTCTACCCCCGTCCACATCTTATTTCTCCAAGCCATGCTGCACTCCCACATCATTTTCATGAAATCGTCATCATCACACAGCTCCGGAAGTCTAGTTATTTTCTTGTCCACACTATCTTTTTTAAATAAAAATTGATCTCTTTGGGATTTTGGTGAATTAAATGCTTGATTTTATGTGTAATTGATTAATAGTAAGACATTGCTTTAATAATGATTGCAAGATAGATTTGTAGAAAAGAGTGAGCAGGGTGGGAGGGAGGAAGAGAGGAAGGAACAAAGGAGCAGATGAAAGGAAAATAAATTAAATCCAAGTCTCTCTGCTCAAAACTAGCAACTGCTTTCCCTCAAATCGGAATAAAATCCAACCTCTTTATTTTGGCACACGAAACTGCATGTATGGATGTGGTTCTGCCATATCTTTTATTCTGACTTCTCTTGCTGTTTCTACTCTAGCCACCCAGGTCTCCTTTCTTGAACATCTCAAGTTCATTCATGCCTCAAGGACTTTGCATTTATAATTCCCTTTGTCTAGAGACTGAGTTTTTCAGCTGGGGTGATTTTTCCCACCTTGGAAACGTCTGCCAACGTTTCAGTTGTCACAACTAGGAAGATGCTTTTGGCCTCTAGTGGACAGAGGTCAAGATTGCTGCTAAACATCTTACAGGGCTTAGAATAGCCCCACACAACAAGGAATTATCTGTCCCCAGATGTCACTAGGTTAAGAAATCCTAATCTAGAACTGAGATCTTTCTCCACATCTCTTCTGGCTCTGTTCCCCTTCTTCAGGGATCTCCCAAAATGCTACCTGTTTAGAGAGGTATTTCCAGACTGCCTTATCTAAAATAATGGCTCCCAGCACATTGTCTGTATTTCCTTACACTGTTTTATTTACTTTTCTTTGGTACTTATCAATATAATATGTTATCGATGTTAAAATATGAAAGTGGAAATACTATAAATACATTTTAGGATTATAGATGCAACATTATCCAGACTTTACAGAGAAGAAAACAGGCTTTAAGTGGTGAAGGAAGCTGCCCAAGATCACATAGCTAGTAAGTGGTAGAGCCAGACTTCTGATGGTTGAGTTTCCTTTTTGTTGAGTTGGGTTGAAACTGAGGAATAGGATGTTAAAAAAAGTTGCACAA
>NW_024340699.1:5984551-6017954 GCF_902729225.1 Pteropus medius
AGAAGAAAATGGATAGAGAAAGGATATATTCTTGATAAAAGTCTTCTTAAACAACAATTTCCCCACACTCTAGGACATTTCTAAGAAGTGCAAATGACTAGTATTGCTCAAGATGTAAAATAGCAAGGTCGTTTGACACACCTACAGTAAAGCAATCATAATACTTTAACCATAAAATGCTCTGCTGTAAAACACAACCAATGTTTGACCGCCCAGCTAAGTATCCTCCTTGGACTAATTATTTTTAACAGTTAGACAGAAAACCATTATAGTTTTAGGGACTCTTGTCAGACATAGGAGTGAATAAAGCATGTTTCTGCCAACTAGCGGATGTTGTTTAAGGAGGCTGGCATCCTTTGGCTTTTTTCTTTTCCTGCCTCGATAATGTTTTCATCATGCTCCCATCAACTGTAAACAAAATGTCAACCAAGTATTCCATCAGAAAAAAGTATTTGGGAATAATAAAGGATTGCAATCTGGTACATGCAGCAGTAGCAAGCCACATGCAAGTGCCCAGAGACAAAGGAGGAGGAAATATTTTTAGAGGGAAGTTAAGGAGAAAGTCTGTTATAGCCATCGAGCTTTAGTGTAACCATAGAATTCTTTCTGTAGGGCTTTTGAAACCTGATAGTGTATGTGAGGGCTCCTCCTACAGCTCCCCCTCCATTCTTATCTTGATTAAGTAAGGTCTCCATCCTAAATTTTGACATTACCAAGCAAAAGAGCTCATTGCAAAGATGCTGTCGTGGTGCTGTATGGATTGCACGTACCATAACGGATGATATTACAGATGCTAAGCAACATGTAAATACCCTCTCATATCAAAAGTCCCAAAAGAAAAAGACAAGTTAAACATCTCTAGCCTGTAGCTGAGAAGTAAAATGCAAATTCTGGAAGTAGAAATTGAACCCTTTTATTTATACAAGTGTCGATATACCAAACAATGTAACTGGCAGAAATTCAGAAAGAAAATTCATTTGAGGGTTAAAAGATTACTGGGTAATTTTGGGACATTAAAGTTATTTTAAAGAAACAAGCACAAGAGGGAGGAATAAACAAATCAGTGGATACTATAGACACAGTACTGAGGGTCTTTAGGAGTACTCAGTATTTGGGAGGAGACAGCTGTTTTCGAATGTGGATTCTGCCACTTACTAATTGCAACCTTAAGCTAGTTCACTGACTTCTCTGTGTCTCTGCTTTCTGAACAGTAAAATGAGGACAGTAATAGCACCAGCCTCATGGGTTTTGATGAGAATTCAACACATATAAGGTACATTGTAACAGTGCTGGCATTTAGTAAGCATTCAATAAATAATAGTATGATTATTATTTATGGCTTTATCACCTACAATGACACAATATACAGCAGGGGCTTTTTGTAGTCCTTGCCTCTTTATTTCTTTTTCTATCTCTTTTCTTTTTTTTTTTTTTTTTTTTTTTTTGAATTATTATTAAAACTGTTGGCACTGGCCAGAACATAAAACAATTAAACCAATATACTTTCCAAAATTAACTCAGAATGGCATATTCTTTTATTTGTCCACAATAGAATATCATTCTTCTTCAGACTTTGTTACATATTTAGGTTGAGAACAGAAATCTTTCTTTACAAACAGTTATTATTTTTTTTTCCATACATACTCACTCCTCTTTTTCTCTTCCCCACATACAAAAGAAAGACCTCCAAAATACACAACACCTATTTATTTGCCTCTGTCAGATGTAAGTTTTGAAGACTTCATAATTTATTGGTGGTCAGGTGGAAAAACAATTTTCTAAAATGCAAACATTTCTAAAAAGACCAGTGTCTCCTCTGTCGGCACCAGCTTCAAATGATTTGCCTAGTGAGAATATCTCAGTTTGATGCATTCCATTTCATAAAAGCTGATTCAGCCTACAGACTCCTATAGGGTTTTCATAAAGTGAATATAAAATAATAACATAATAAAAATAAAGCTAAAGCTTAAAGAGTTAATCTAAAGAACACTTATTTCTGATCTTACCTCTCATTTTAGAAGAAACATGATTTTCTTTTTCAAAATATGTTTTATTTGCTAAATTTTCTTTTGGTGAGATCCAAAGAAGTGGTTTGTGCTTAACGAAACGTTTTGAACTGAACTCGCAAAGGGCTCAGGAATTTTGTTTTGTTTAGACCCGGAGATGGCCTCTAGGGCCATCCAGTTCTCTCAAGTACATTCTGATTCTGGTAGCTATAACAGTAGTTAGTTTGCAACAGTAGTTCTGCAAACATGAAACTGTCTTTTTGCATTAAAAATGCAAATGATATTTGTTTATGTCATATATCAGTGAAGCAAGTTAAGTGGAAATTTTTTAAAATGATCATAATCAACCTACAATATATTAAGTTAAGTAGTTAGATTTAGTCATTTCTAAATTTGAATGGATTGAGCAAGGATGCTGGATCATCTCAGTTTCTGGAAAGGGAGGCATAAGAATTCAGTCACTCACAAAATTTTACCAATTACAGAAGTTTGCTATGATAGGACTTGACCGAGAAGCCAGAACTTTTATGGTAGGCCTAGTTTGTTTTTATGACACATAAATATGTTTCTTCTGTCTCATTAGAATTTTAGAGGTAGAGTTATATAGTTTTAGATTAACCAATGCCTTACCTAATTTAAAATAAAACACTAGTTTATTACTTCCCTTCGTATTTACACATAACTTGTTTTTTGGGGGATCATTAGTACTGGTTTTCACTCTAGACAGTTTTCTAATCTTTGTATAATAAAATGCATTCACCTTATGCTTTTATAGCCTGCTCTATTTATTCTTAAAAATGATTATGGACATGTTTTCTTCTGTTCTTCTGCAATTTCTTACTTTTATATTTAGATTGGTATACCTAACATTATTTTCAAACAATAAATGAACTAGGGATACAGATTCATTATATTACAGATATTTAACATTTGAAGCAAAAGCAGTTATTTCTTTTAAATCCAATAATCCATCAATTTGAAATGCTATTATCCTTGTTTGCTAAATAGTCATATTTAGTTATAGTATGTTATTCTCTTACTGTGAAGTTGACCCTTTGGGTCCCACCACCCCCCCCCCCTCACCCCACTGCCGCCTCTAGTACTAATTTGTTGTCTAAGTATTATAGACTCTTGATATATTTAATTCCTGGCTGCCACTTTTGTTACCTTCCCTACCTGACATTTATATTTTTTTTCTTTCTACTTTTTCATTCATTTAAAAAAATAATACTTCTAGATAATTTTATTTATTTATTTTATTAAAATGCATTATATTATCATTCTGTCATGTTTGCACACATTTTGGTTGAGATTTTAATTAGGATATCCATTGAATATAGAAAATTTTATAAGAGATGTTAACATCTGTGCAGTATTAAACCTTTCTATCAAGAAGTAAGGTATGCTTTTCTGTTTATCTGTTTTTTCTTAGGTCCTTTAGTAGAATTTTAACATTTATTTTATGTGAGCCATATATTTTCATACAGTTTTTTTATTGGAAATATAATGCATGTGGTAATTTCATGGGATTTATTTTTTTTAATCTATGAAAATTTATGATACTATCTTTTGACCTTGCAATTACACAGCTAGGAATTTACTTTGTAGAAATATTTCCCGAAGTGCATGAAGTTATTTGTACGAGTATGTTAACTTAAGAATTGTTCATAATTTTAACAATTTAAATGTTTATCAGTGAGAGGCTGTCTAAGTACAATATAGTCCATGATCCCACATAATAGAATGCTTGCATCTGTAAAAAAGATTAATGCAGATTTCTTTGAACTTTTATGGAAAGTTTTTCAAGCTAAATAATTAAATAGAAAAATACAAAGTACAAAAAATTGTGCATAGTAGGTTGACATCTATAAAAATTTTGTATAAATTTCGAAGGGATAATTATACTGCAGTATTCAAAATTGTTTTTATAAATGGACATACAAACATATTTCATGAAAACAATATGTAAAAATGATATTTCTAAGCATTCAGTATATTTCAGACTTTGTTCTAAGTGTTTTTCATGTAATAACTCATTTAATCTTCACTGAAATTCTATGTGGTAGGTTATGCTCTCATTCCTATTTCATGCATGAAGAAGCCAGAATAAATAAAGTGCTCTAGAATATGGATATGAAAAGCAGAAGAGCTCAGATTCAAATTTAAGAACAGTTTCAGAATTATTATTCTGAACTAACGCATGTACTTCCTTTTAGAAGTGGTCATTTTGGGATGGGGTGCTAAGAAATTAAGTAAGGATCATTTTATTTTGCTTTTATAACTTTTTATTCTAGTATTTACCTTGTGACTGTAATACTTTTTTAAAAAATCTAACGTTAAGTTACCAAGTTTTATCCAAATAATAGATGTGAGTCTTTTCATTCTTTCCTTATAATTTTTGAATTCATACAAAACCAAATAAGTGCTATAGTAATAAATTAACAGCAAAAGAATAATGCAGATGCCCACAGGAGGGGTCATATCTTACGGAAAAAGCATCTTCCCCTCTGCAGGAAACCACTAGCAGTAAAAGCGATAAGGAGAGGAATGTTACACCAGAGGGTAGTTGGGAGTATGAGACACCATGACCTTCTGAACCAAATATATTTAAATCTACCTTTGGATCGATAAAAGTTATTAGCAACACATGACAAAGCACCAAGATATATAAAATATTCTAAATCTATCTCAACTGTGGTATTTGACTATTGAACAGAAATACTATTCACGCAGCATGATTCATAAGATTGTTACTAGTTTTAATTCATCATTCCTTTCATACAGAAGTGGTGATGTAATAACATTGTAGAATTATGTGAGATCTGTGATAGAAATACGACATGATGGAATGACTGAACCTTTGCATTAAAATAAATCTTACAAGTTACGTAGTGTTTAATTGTTTCTGGCTGGTGTGAAATAATGCTGTAACTGGGATTTGTCCAAGGAGGGGTAGTATCAGTGATATGGATTCACTTCCAAAGAATCAGTTGCTTTCTTCTTCAAGTTATTTATGAATCACTTAGTGTTCCAAAGAAGACTTAGATTGGACCCCTCGTATTCCTTCTAGAGGCTGGTATGTGTGTGTGTGTGTGTGTGCGTGCAGGCGCATGCAAATGTGCAGTTGTGTGTATGACTATGTGGCGACATATATAACAGTATTTGAAGTGACAACTAAACTTCGATCAAATTTTAAGCTAAAATTGAAAAGCTAAGGAAAGTAAGTAGCAAGACCCCACAGCCTAAATCTAAATTTAGAAGTTAGATAACTTAAGATTTCCTAAGAGGTGGATGAGGGTGTACACATGTGGAGAAGGGATGGAGGAGTGATACCTAAAGAGTGTGGAAGAGTGGGACAGTTAGAAAATAAAAGGACACTGCGTGCCCTTCTTGCCTCACTTACTGTGATTCCTCAAGACACTACTCAGACTGAAGTTAGGGGGAAAGGATGTGAAATTAGATGGGATTTTTTACTACTTAAAAATTAGATTGTCTTAGTGCTGCACATGACTGTAAACTACCAATTGTAAGCAGTAGAAAGGGGAAATATGATGATTAATTTTATATGTCAATTTGACAGGGCCATGGGGCCTTGATAGGTAGTCAAACATTATTATGGATATTTCTGTAGGAGTATTTTTGAATGAGAATAACATTTTACTTAGTGGACTTTGAATAAAGCAGATGCCCTTCGTACGGTGGGTGGGTCTTATTTAATTAGTTGAAAGCCAGAATGGAACAAAAAGACAGACCCAACCTCCCTGAGCAAATGTAAATTCTACAACAGGCAGCATTTGGACTTGAACTGCAGTATCGGCTTATCTCTGGGTCTCCAGCCTGCTGGCTTACACTGTAGATTTGAACTTGCCAGCGCCTATAGTCACATAAGCCAATTCCTTAAAATAAACTTCTCTCTATATATAGGCACATCCTATTGGTTCTGTTTTTCTAGAGAATTCTGACTAATACAGGGAACAAGAGAGCATGGTTAAAGCAGTAGTTAGAAAATAAAGCTGTCTTCTGCTTATGCCTTAAGAAGTCTGGCCTATTCAATAAACTGGTTGCAGACTAAATAGTCTTTCCTCTTACATGGGAGACTGGAGAAAGTCTCACAGAAAGCAGAAGGAAATATGGCGAATTTTATTGCTACCCTTCTTCCTGGTTTAGGTCATTCCTCTTTCCTCTCATTCATCTCCTCTCAAGAAGTCTTACATTTGGTCCTATCATGTAAAAAGATTGAATCGGCCCTCTCCTGTTACAGAGTCTGTGTCATATTATTTTTCAGAAATCCTTTTACATCCAATGGAAGTATCTAAACTGGCATAAAATTGTTGGCAGATGCGTAACATTTCACAAGTAACTGAAGGCCCCTCCCCCCACTTTTAAGTGAATATTTCAATTAAATAGAGCATTTGAAATGGCACGATTATTGAATCCACTTTGAGTAGAATTGCAACCCTCCACGCTGCACATTCTATCAGCAATTCACACTCATTTACAATGTAATACAAACTCTATGACAATAAATCACCTTGGATTCCAAATACCAAGTTCTCACACCGATGCACCTTATATTTCAATGCCTTTTGTCTAATGACATGAATGCCTTAGCCATGAAAATTTATAACAGTGTATACATGTTTGATGATGGTCTAAAACTAGCTCAATTCTTTTTTTTTTTTTTAATCTTTGTTGACAAAAATGAAGCAAAGAGGATTAATTAGGTATACTTGAGAGAATAGATTAGATAGCTTATTTACTCTTTCAGGCAATGGTCATTTTTTTTTATGCCCTGCACATTAAATTCTAAATCCCTTCCACGATCTTCCACGGATCTGACTGGAACCTACTTGTTCCATCTTGTCTACCAAATATCTCTCTTCTGCATGAGTGCACCATGACAGAGACCGCTCTGCTTGTTGACATCTGCTGTCTGGGTTTCTTCTCTAATCCTCGGCACACTGGCACCTGACATCAGCCAGACTCTGCTGTTGAGTGAAGAAACACTTCTGAGTTCAAGCCAAGGAAAGGAGGAGTAAACTACTACAGACATGACCTCTGTATGTTCTCACAAGTCACCTATATAATATTATATTTTTGCTTATAAGCGAATCTAGTCTGATGTAGAGAATCCAGGTAAAGAGTCCAAGGCTCCTGGATGGTGACAGGTGGAGTTACCACATGGAATATTCCTCAGAATGAGCAGAGAAATCCTATGAGGACCTAACTTAGACTGTGGCATGAAAAAAACAAAACAAACAAAACAAAACAAACAAAACAAAACAAAACACGTTATTTTGGTAAGCCATTCAGATTTTGCTTATTAAAACAACTAGCATTACTTACCATTAATAATCTAGACAGCCTAAACTTTAGCTGCTATAATTTATTTTCATACTTTATCCATGCTATTTTTAATTCTAAAATGTCCCCATCCCCAATAGCCACTCTGCTACCAAATCTCTTTTGTTTCTTCAAGGCCCAATTAAAATTCTCCTTTCTCATTCCGTGGTAAGAATTTATTATTGCTACAGAACATATTGGTTGTCTTATATCACTCTGTGTGTCATAATAAATTTAGTTTAATACAGTACCCAATGCATTTCTGAATCTCCCTTACCAGTACACTGTCTGGCACATACACATGTGCAGAACAAATTAGGTATGTCCCATGGGTCCTACCGCTCATAACCATTCATAAATCTGTTAGTATTTTTGTGACCTCTAACTGTATGCTAAATAACCATAGTTGTGTATCTAGCTGCATAATATATTTTTTTATTTTAGTTACCATTTAAATAAAATAATGAGAAATGTTGATTATTTTGAAAATTAAAAGTTATATTCGTTGGAAGACAACAAAAACATGAGCAACCTCTATTATACAAGTAGCTATTGTGGTTCACTTTGCAGGTGAATCTTCAGTGAGAGGTTAATAATTCCTCACATTTTAGGAACCATTAACATTTCAAAGTTACAGAATCCTGAGGTCAGCAGCAAGCAGTCTAAATGGTACCCATGAGGAAGTCAGCACATGTCCCCAAAAGTAAATTTCTTATCCCCTTATCACAAGAAGCAGCCCATTAAGTAGTTATGGTAGTAAATTTTAAATTCCCCTGAAGAAAAGGTTGACAAAATTGAATTATGAAGAGGAGCAAAGAAGATTAAATTACCAGAAGAGCAAAGTCTTGGGAGTAACTTCTTAGGAACCTTCAGGCCCATGAAGTTTTATTAAGTAGAGAGTAGGAATGATACAATAAGGCAACGGTGCTGAATTTGCAAATGTTTGGGCTCTCTATTTGTAATGTCTGAAGTGTGTAAACATTACATGAGAGGATAAAGAGAAATCGTAAAAAAATTAACACGAGGAAACTTTAAGACCAGCATATTTCTCGTTCTAGAATCATATGCCTATCAAGTCTACCCCTCTCATTTTTGCGATTAGCAAACTGAATCTTAGAGAGTTTGGTTAAATAGAGTTGGGACATCACTTCAGATTTTAGAATTTGAAAGTATTTATTAAGTCCTGCACAAACATAAACTTGTTACTGCAACTCCTCCGATTTTTCAAATAAAAACCATCTGAACACATGTTCCTGAGATGAACACAATTTTTAAATGACATTTTTTAAATGAGAAAATTTGATCTTTGCTGCTTATTCTACTTCCACTCAGGTAAAGAGATCAGATTGCAGCTTTTTCTGCAAGTTCTTCCAGTTGAGTTGTAGATGCTTTACAGACATAAGTGTTAGGTTCTTGCCGACCTTGCCACCCTCCCTGCCACCCCAGCTACGTTCATTCAGCATGCTTAAACAAGACTTAGGACGGCCACTTCTGGTATGCTCTCCATGACAGTAGGACTCTTGTTCAGACTCTACAATGAATAAGGTGGACCTGGAGAAGAAAGGTAACCAGTATACTTAGAGTCTCAGTACTTTTCTTTCACATATTTCATTTTGTAAGTATTGATTAAGCTAGTGTATAGATTAAAGTCATCAAAAAGACTGCTACTCTCAAGAAACTCACACTGGACTACTTACTTAGGAATGATTTGTCAGGTAACTTTCGCACGCTGGAAATTTGGTGGTTCTTGTCATGAAATATCTGTACCACCATCAGGAAAACTAAATATTATGGATGAAGAATATTGTACATATTTTTCTCTAATATGACAAGGAAGAGGAAGGCGATTTTTATGTGGTGAGATGGTGGTACCTGAACAGTATACCAATTACTTTATATTTATAAGACTGGTTACATTTAAATAGACTCAGTCACCCCAGGCTGAAACAAGCCTCCTAAAGCCATGTAGCTTCTATCTCCAAATCTAAGAATGAGGTCAATTCATTATGCTTATTTATCCATATAATAAAACAATATTGGACAGTGTAATTGTTGTGGAGAATAATAAAGTAGGGAAGGGAGAAAGAGAATGCCAGGGTTTGGAGGTACTATTTCTCAAAGGATAGAAATGATGTTTGAGCAATGGACCAAAGGAATAGAGTGAGCGGACCACACAGGAAGTCCAGGGAAGAGTTTCAGGAAAGGGGGTGTGCCATGGAAATGCCTTGACTTCAGGAATAGCAAGAAGACTTAGGGAGGAATTAGTATTAAATAAAGTCAGTTATAATGTAGAGGGAGATAATATAAGACTTTGTAAATGATTATAAAGGTTTCAGTTTTTTTCGAAGTGAATTGAGAAGATACTGGAGGGTCTTGAATAAAATAATTGAATGCAATGCCTCCCACCTAACGAGGGTAGTTGTAGCTGCTGTTGGAAAATTAGACCATAAGAGAATAGATGTAGTAGGCGGTTTTGGGAGCATAAAAACCAGTAGAAAGACTATTAAATCATCAAACGAAAGATAATGGTAGCTTGAAACAGAGTAGTAACAGTGGACAGGCTGAGATAACATACATTTTTAAGATTAAAAAAAAAAAATGTTTTGTTAGGGATTGGATGTGAAACGTGAGAAAGATAGGAATCAAGAACGACTCCAAGGCTCCTGGCCTGAATAGCTAGAAAGCTGGAGTTACCATTAGTGAGATGGGAAACACCATGGGAGCCACGAGGTGGGGTGATCAGAAGTTGGGTTTTGGATATGATACATTTGAAATGCCAGTTAAATTTCATAGAAGAGATGTCAAGTGGGCGGTTAGGTACGTGATTCTGAAATTCAGGGGAGAGGTTCAGCTTAGAATTGTAGTGATGGAAGATATTGTTGCACAGAATACTTAAATCCAAGAGGCTGGATGAGTATGCCCAGGGAGTGAGTGTGTAGATAGAAAAGAAATGAGGTTCTGGGTGTGAACAGTGAGGTTCTTAAAGTTTTAGGGGATGTGGAATCAGAAAGAATGAGAACGTGGACTTCAAAGAAGCCAGTTATGAAATAAATCGAGGAGTAAGTAATGTCCTGGAAGATACTGCTTTTGTTGGCATTTCTAATACATTTTTTTTTACTTCACATTATCTTAAAAAATTTAAGCCCAAACTCTCAAATCATCCCCGTTATGCTTTTATGAAGAATTCCTATTCATATTAGGATTTGGCAATGTAGTAATTCAAATAACCTGTCAATTATCTGGTAACCTTTCTTTCAAATTCAGACTTCAGTAGTAATTTTATTAATTAAATCAATGAACTTCCCATGTACCTAACAGAGTTACCACTGACTTCTTAAACTTTATTGGGAAGTTATTCCAGACACAGAAATTGAGGCAAGATTACACATGCAAAAAAAAAAAAAAAAAAAATACAACTTTAAAAGTTTTTAAAAGGCCAAACCTCTCATCAGACCTCTCACTTTAAAGCCTAATGAATTAGGGTAATTGAAATATTCATGTTAATGGAGTGTGTTGAGCAAATTTTAAAAAATGAAAATAAATTACCAGTCCTTGCCTTCACCCCTCTCAGTCACGGTAAAGGGTGGCAGGTAGAGAAATATCTCTCTCTGTAACCTCTTCACCCAATCAATCACTCACCTTTACTTAGTTCTTCTAGTTCACCCCTAAACTCCTCTTTGGAGACACTATTTTCGTGTAAGTATCAAAAAAACATCACTTCTTTCTTAGCATGAATATAACTTCCTATTTCCATGCTCTGTCTTTGTTTTATCTCTGTTTTTGTCTCTAATAAATATAGTCATTAAAATAATCACATCCAAACACACTGGGATATTTTCCTATTTATATTTTCAGTTTTCTCATTTATTTTTTCTAGTTCTCTTTTTTCTTTCTCATTGTGATAGTGTTATTTGTCTTTCAGAAAAAAATGGGTTTTGTCAATCAACTCTATTTCCTTTAATTTATATTTTAATAAATTGTATTTTCATCTTTATTGACTCGTTCTCCTTCTACATTGTTTTCTTTTTTGTTTTTATTTTTCATCCTCTTGAGTCAAAAGATTTAGTTTTCAAATTGTAAGTTGCTTTCCAGCATATATATTTAGAGCATCCAGGTTTATTTCTGCAAGCTGCTTTGACTGCATCTCATAGTGTCCTTTTATTTGTAAGTTTTCCAAAATTTCAGGGATTTTATTTTCCCCATTGTAATTAGGAGTTATTTAAATGGGTGTTTTCAAGTTTTCAAGTGGGTGCATTTATCTTTCACTTTTATGGTCAAGGTAATTTATTATTAATTTTTAATTTTATTGTTTGTCTTCAAATAACGTAGCCTTAATGATCTCTGCTCTTTGAGATTTCTTGAAAATTTCCTTTAGTTTAATATATCATACATTTCTGTGGTTGTTCCATGTATGCTTAAAACAAAGTAATTTCATGATTTTAAACACACAGTTCTACTTTAGACAAATCTAGTTAATAACAGTAAGCCAATCCTCCATTCAAGAATGCAATATTTATTAAACATCTGCAATGGCCAAGCATTGTTTAATGCAATCGATATTTTGCGATAAACAAAATAAAGTTCCTGTTCTCATTGAGAAGCTGCCCAAGGACACAGCCTTGAAATATAAATCAGACTTCTCATTTCAAAGCCAAATAAACATATGAGTAAACCAAGTTAAGCTCTCCTGTGTACATGACTGACCCCAGTTAAGGCCTCTATATAATCTTTTAAGATTTAGTGGGTGAGTGTGGAACTCTAGTCTTATGGCCACCCAAGACAAGCCTCCTAAGTAAGTTCCCTCCTTATTAAATCTGCCACCTACCCGCCTGGAGTGGCTGCCTTTTCTTTGGTCTCTCCCTGCCTTCTGAGGATGGCGGCCAGTTTCAAAATACACCCAGGAAGCTTCCGTCTTAACCCAACAGGATATGTGCTTGTCATGAAGTACTCTTTTTCTCTTTTTAGGGATTAAAACCTTCTTAAGTCTCTATGATTATGTCAATTATACTTATCCCAATTAACATAAATTTTAGCATTAATCTTTCCATTTGTAGATTGCCATAGCTCTTTTCCATATAATTCATTTTCTCGGCTATTTGGAGATCACTGGTTGTTTGTTCCATCCTGTATTTGAGATCCCCTGCTTTTATCAAAGCCATGCCTCAGGTGAGAGATGCTGGAAGAGGTGTTTTAGTGTTTCCAGCTGGATGTGAGATTCCTGTTCCTCCCGGGTTCCTTATTATGTAGAACAACGTCTTGCCACCCCTCCCCGCTGCTGATTCCCACTGCTCCTCATGTGGGGCACACTTGATTGACTATGGGTAACTCTATTCCTTGAGAGATAAGAGTTATGTTCAAAAGCTCTGATGGCAACTCTCTGATTGGCCGTTCTGATGTTTGCTTAAAGGTTGCCTCCATGCCCAGTACTCACTCACCAAGTCTGGTTCTCTGCATTCACTTGGCTTCTACAAGAATCTTTTCCTTAGTGTATGCTAGGTCATCGTTGTCTCTGGTTATTTTACTGTAGATATGACCAGTTCTGTTCTCTATCTTTCAGAAGGTCCTCAAAATCTCTCATTTACTAATCTCATAACTTATTTTCCAACTCTGATATTTTTTAAAAATTTATTTTTATTATGGCGACATTGGGTAACAAAATCCAGTAAGTTTCAGGTGTACAATTCAACAGTAAGGCATATATAAATTGCATTGTGTGTTCACTGCCCTTAGTTAGATTTCTTTCTAACGCCACATTTTTGACTCCTTTCATCCCATTTACCTCCCCTCTCCCCACTCACCCGCTACTCTCTGGTAACCACTGGTGTATTGTCCATGTCCATGAGTCTCTGTTTGTCCTATTTGTGTATTGCTTTTAGTTTTATATCTCACATATAAGTGATATCATGTGGTTTTCAACTTTTTCTGTCTGGCTTATTTCACTTAGCATGATTATCTCGAGATCCATCTATGTTGTAGCGAACGACAGTATTTTATCTCTTCTATGGTTGAGTAATATTGCATTGTATATATGTACAACATTTTCTTTATCTAATCATCTATTGTAAGACACTTTCATTGCTTCCACGTCCTGGCCACTGTGAATAATGCTGCTATGAACATCGCTGTGCAAATATTGCCTCAAAAAACTAAGAATTGATCTATCATATGATCCAGCAATCCCTCTACTGGGTATTTACCCCCAAAGACTGGAAAACATATCCAAAAAGATATTTGCATAACTCTGATATTTTTCACTGACACATTCTTCTCTAAATTTTTCTGAGAGTTGAAGTAGGGGGAAATTTGAAAGAATGTTGATAAATGCCAATTTAAATTCAGTTACCCTTTTAATTTATTTTTATGTTACCAACTCGATATACTGTGGTGGATCTGCATTTTACATATGCATATTTTTTTACGATATTGAAAAAACATGCTTACGTAAAACTAAATATTTTGCAGAGTTCTAAAAAGTACTAAAACTTTTTAAAATGTACTATATTACTTTTTATTGCTTTTTTTGTGTACTATAAACACTCGACTAGGTTCATGAATTAAACTTTTATTTATAAAATGCATGGTATACACAACATTAGAATACTATATAGCAGTAAAAATAAACTCTTACATTCAACAATATATATCTTAACATTATTTTATTGAGTGATAAAAGTAACTTTAGAAAAATTATATGGAGTGTGTACCTTTTTATAAATTTAAAAACAACTAAAATTAAGCAATGCACTTTTTAAAGCACACTCTACGTGAAGGAACTTTGCACACACACAAACCTAAGAGAATAATTATTAGGATAATCAGTACCCCAGGTCGGGCGGGAGTCAGGGAAACAGGATAGACCACTTAAGTTTAAGTTGCCATCAAAGCTCTAATTTTCATAATAGATGCATGTTTCCTATGTTATTCAAATAAATAAACAAATAATTAGAAGAAAACCATTTGTGTCATGAAACAGGCATTGTGATTAATCTAGGTCCTAGAAAAATAAATATTTTTAAAAGAAATAGAAGACTCTGTAGTAGAACTTGTCAATTGTTTTTCTTCCATTTCTCCCTTACTATCAAGAGTCAAATGAAATACTAAATATATTTCTGCTTCCAGTTCCAAGATTCTCTAGCTTTTTACAAATGCCAACAGTCACACAACACCAAGAGAATCTTTTGATTCACTCACTTTTGTTGTGATGTAGAATATAAATGCATTTTGATTCTGCTTCTTGAACTTAAATGTATGGTTAAAATTGTAAACCCAGGAGGTGAGAGAGCATTATTTTGAATCACAAATTGAGATGGTTTTATGTAAGAATATATAAGGAGTGGCTGCGATGGATGATGGGAGGGGAGTGGAGAGAACAAAAGAAAAATGTTAAGGGGGTATGTTAAGGAAGGGCCAAAGCAAAGGCAATGGATTTTGCATAGGTTTTTTGTTTGTTTTTTACATTCTTATGTTTAAATGGTGTCTTATGTTTAAACGACTGACTGACTGTTGGAAATTTGACTCTCAGAGGAAGAAAAATAGGTGTCCAAGGTAATTCAAGATTCACCTAATACATTTCAGTAGTCTTCATATCATTCTGCGCAATTCCCTCATATTGCAGAAGGATTAGATTGGATAAACAATATGCTTTCTCTGATTTCATTAAAAAAAAAAAAGATAATATTTGAAATCAAACCAAGAATCCATGTCAAACAGTCATGACTTACTCGAGAGGAAACCTCACATTTCAAAGATTTAAATGTATAGGATATAGCCATTGTTTAATGGATCTCAGGGATGATCTACATGTTTTGGATGAACTGAAATATTAATTTTAAGATTTGGAAATCATTATAATGTAACAGTCACATAAACTTTGCTGGATTGCTAAAAGAATTTTAAGTATATTAAATATGTTTCTTAAGAGTTATCACTGCATCTGAATCACCTGGCTATTTATCATATACTAGTCACACTTTAACTAAGTCAATCAAGACGTGGAAGCTTTTCAGAACAAATGTGTCTCTAGATCCTATGTCCTTAGGCCTACATAGGTACAGTAAAGGCTCGGGGCAAGCGCTTTCTGAGAAGTCAATTGCATGTTTTATCTTTACTATTTCACAGTCAGTAAACCAGAGACAAGCTATGCCAGTTTACGCCTGGGCATCTCAGACATTCACTTCTGTCACCATTTACAGTCAGGGGGAGGAATGCAGGCTTCCCATTGCTACATTTCAGGGTTTTATTAGTGTGTGAGGCTTCCCAAATGAGTGTTTCATGTGACAGATGATTTTGTCGTGCCCCTTCTCTACAGCATCAATATCCACTATTCTACAGAGGATTAACTAGAGTAAGCACCCTGCAGTCACAGCTTATGAATTGTAAATGTGTGACAATTATGGCTCTTGAGGTACAAAACACATTTTTTATAGTGATTTGTGGGGCCCATTTTTATTGGGAATGAGCTTAAAACTGCCAGATTCATTAGCTACTTGAGCTACACTGGTCATATCTTTTGTGTGTTTATGCATTAGGCTTTCTTAATCAGAGAAATAAGCTTACATAATTTCTTTTAAATTACGTGTAGTGGGGAAGGAGGTATGCAACACGGGAAGGTTTGTGAAAAAACTATAAAATAGAAATGCCAAGAGTGGATTCACATTAAAAAATATTTAATGAGCAATAAAATGCTTCTGTAGTGATTCCAAGGGATGCACAGCATGGTCCGGGTAAGTAGCAGTGTGCTCCGGTAATTCCTCTGGAGAACAGTAAAATTTAGAGAGTCCAATTATTTTCTGCTGCTCGGGTCCCTTGTCTGATTGTCTATCTTGTTTTTTTTTTTTCCCCTATGTTTGAAGTTAGTAACAGTAAACTGATTTTGAGATATTTTCCAGCAAAGATGATTTCAGAGGTTGAATGTTACCTCATCTTTTGCATAAAGACCACAAGGAGAGTCTCATTGTGTGATGAACTGAAATGTATTTTCTCTATGAAAAGAATATCGTATGCATAAAAACAACAACAAAAAGCATACAGTATAAGTACATTTCACCTCTCAAAATTTTTTTCCTCATCCAGAAATGATAAAGTATATGAATGCATTTATAGATATACATATGTAATTAATATTTAATGTATTTTTATATTCAGATAAGTATATTTATTGCATATATCGTATATACATAATAGTATATTTGCATGCATTTATATATAAATGAGGTAATGTTTATGTTAATAAGTTGATATCACAGGCATTTATTCAGTGAACATCCATATACCTCATGCCATGTACTCCGCTAGATTTGGAGATACAATGATAACAGAGACTCAGCTCTTCACCTCGTAGAACTTACATTCTAACTGGGTTATGAGAGACTTGCTAATAAAATGACACAAATTGGCATATAATTAATAGTGCTATGAAAGAGAGGTACATGTTATTAAAGAAGTGTGTAACGAGGGGGCATGGACTGGCTTGTTCACCAGCTCTCATAATAAGCCTCATTATTTAGGACCTTCAGCTTCTGTGTGGACTTCTTAATCTGTTAGCAAATCAGCCTGGTGTATCTGAGAGACCCAAGAACAATACTGCTTTTCACTTCATCCATCTTCAGGTCCTCCTAAGACCATCCTACCTGGAGAAGAAAACTAAGAAACAGAATGAAGCTATAGGCTGTACCAGAGCTCTTGTGAATGGTCTCCTGCAGCCCAGGACAGGGCTGATTCGACCATTCCTACCTGCCCTTCTGACAGTTAATGTCATGTGTCAACTTGGCTAAGCTACGGCACCTAGGTGTTTGGTCCAGTACTAATCTAGCTGTTGCTACAATGGTATCTTTTAGATGTGATTGAATGTTTGCAGTAATTTGAGTTTAAACAAAGCAGATCACACTTAATAATGTGGGTGGGCCTCAAGCAATCAGTAGAAGGTCCTAAGAGCACAAACTAGGGTTTCCTGGAGAAAAAGGAGTTCTCCCTTAAGACTGTAATATAGAAATCTTTCCAGCTTGTGTGTCTGCCATACGGATTTCAGACTCAAGACTTCAACACAAACCCTTATTTGAATCTCCAGCCTGCCAGGCTGCTCTACAGATATTGGACTTGCCAGGTCCCACGATGATGTGAGCCAATTTATTAAAATGAAGTTCTCTCTCTCAAATATTAGAAAGCCCTGTCTGATATACTATTAAACTACTACAAAATATCTTAAATCGATTGCCTGCAGTTGGTTTTCTTAGATGCAAAATATGAAATGAAGCTTTATGTGTCAATAACTTATCAAGGAGGTACTTCCAGTGAGAACCCAGTAAAGAAGTAGATAGAGCAGGACAGTGAAGGGAGGAGTTCTATCAAGAGTACAATTTCAGCACAGTTCTAATCTCAACCTCGTATATAGAACTATACCAGAGGTTTGGTCTACGGTGAAGAAGGAGAGCTGAACTTCCATATTCTGCTGCAGTCAGTTGTTGGGTAAGGATTAGCAGGGCCCTCTAAATTCTTAGGCATTGCCGCCTTTCTATGCTGCTGATACAAGCTGTTAGAAGCAAAGCACATAGACCCTATGAAATAGTAAGCTGGATCTGCGGGAAGGTGAAGCGTGGAGAGTCATGCTACATAGATGGTTCATAAATTTGGTTGATTTGGCTTAAGCTATGCAATGTGCCAGCTACTTTAATGTACAGAGGCAAAATATAGAATGATAAATTAAACATAGAATTTAATGTGGTTGTATATCTCTTAGACAGGAAAGGAATATGTCTCCCTTTTCTTCTGCTAAAGAACAGGAAAAGAGTTATAGACCAAATCTCATCATGGTAAATCAATCAATAGTTGACACCCTACTATGTTCCTAGCATTGCATTAGATGCCAAGGAATAAACTTCCTTCTCTCCAGAAGATGACGAATCTAGGTAGGAAAGACATATAACTGAACTCTTATTATCTGAATGACTTTTGAGGCTCTTCTTCATTTACGATATGAAGATGGTAATAATATCTCTCTCAACTGATTGATAGCAGAATTAAATAAATGCATGGTTAGCACGGAGAAAACCACATTAAAAAGGCAATTTTACTTTTTATTCTTTTGTTGGACAGTAAGCTCCAGGAAGTCATAGATCTTGTTTTCCCTCCTAATTTTTTTTTTTTTTTTGGCCCAGATCCTTGCTTCGTTCCTGACACCTGAAATTTCCTCTTGCTTTTTTGTCTTGCTTAACATTGTAACTTTCTAACATAGGAATCTCAAGGGCAAAGAGTTCATTGTAAGTTATCTACAGCTGGTATTTAATGTAAAGTCATAATATTTGAGTCAATTTCATATCTGTGCATATTGTTCTTCAGGGATGCACCCATTGTTTATTAGCCTTTAGGGAAATGTCTTAAGTGTAAGGGAAAATAGAAGACATATGGGTTGCAGGTATTTGCTGAGCTCTACAGTGATCTACATTGCTGAAGTATTGCCAAACTCTAAAGTTATATTCAGAATTCTTAATCAGTCTGAATATTCTTTTCTCATCTGCAAAGTTACTAGCTACATATTATCATCTGTGTCTTCTGATTGTTGTAATTATAGCCAATTAAATAGCCTTTCTCTATCTTAAATGCATTCCTCTCTTGACAAGCTAAGGCTGCACCCAGGAAGAGGAGCTGCCTATATGTTCATTCATTTACTCACTTATTCTTCAAGGAATATGCATTTCCCCATTGTGCTGGCCACCATTATATTCTTTGAGAACATAAATCTCTCCCCTAAAGTGATTAAAAAACTAGAATGAGACTTAAAAAAAAACAAAAAACAAAACCTGCTCTTGGGGTATATAATAAATAACAAAGATTTGGTGAACAAATCTTAAATTTATAACTTAAATTTTTACTTGCCCATACAGCCACATACAAAAAAATAATAATTCCTGAAGATTCTTTCACATTCCTTTATCTGACTTTTAGCATCCTGAATTCAATTTACTTACAGAGACGTTTAAACAGATTATGTTTGAAAGTTTGTACAAAGATAGGTCCAACGATATAGTAAATCACAACGGAGTGAAAAAGGACATAAGAAGTGTAAGAAATTAAATCATTATAAAGGTGGTAATATTTCATTTATGTCTAGAAGAATGGGTAGATGTCAATAAAAAGTGAAGAGGAACCTCTATGCATTAAAAAAATGGAATGCAGAGTGAGCATCTATGTTTAGTAGGTGGCTAAATGTAGGTCCTTTTGCTAGACAACAAGTTCAGTGGTAAGAGAAACATGGGGAGTAAGCTCGAAAGGTAAATTTTTATTTTTATAACATGTTAGGAGTTTAAATATTATGTCATGAGCAACGGAAGGCCAAAAATAGTCTTATTTTTAGATGGGGAAGAGATGTGGGAAGGGGTAACATGAAGATAACTGACACAGCGCAGAAGCAATATTTCCCACTGAATAAGAAAATAATGATCAGGACCATAATGCCCAAATGGCAACTCTGCTATCTCTTACCAGCATTTTTCCAGGTCTTCTTTAAAACTCTGATTGCACATAGTGCGATTAAAGGTATTAGAGACTTTATAAGAGAACTTCACATGTTTAAATTATTTGGAAAGTAAAGGGTTTACATTGATAGTAGACTTCTTTCATGAATAACGTAAGAATGTGTTTAACACGTACATTAGGGATATTGGGAAAAGAGAATATGTTTTCTTTTACATTGTTATTTAGCTGAAAAAAAATTAATTTTAGAAAAAGTCTTGTGGTATGGATAGTTTTCTGTAGTACACAGTTTGGGAAATAACTTATGAGGTAGAAACATTAAAAATAGCCTATCAGAAAGCTTACCTCTGTTATATAGATTCCTAAACTAGTCAGGTTAGCTATATCTGCATCATTCTAAAATGTATGGACATCACCATAATTTTAATCAAGTCATCAGTTAACCCAGATATTACCATTCTGGGACCTAAATTCCAAAAAAAAATCTTTAAAAGTAGTAATGTTTTTCTTCATATTTGAAATTCTGCTCTTGAAAGTAAGCTGTTAAAAGAAGACAGGGCTCTGCGAATGAGAACCTCTCTCGTACAACAAGAAGGGCTCCAGATGCTAATCCAGGAACAAGCTTAAGTGACAACTCAGAGGCACTGAGATGGAAAGCACTGTGAGCATGAGATGCTGTGAGGATGAACTTACAGAAAGGTTCCTCTGACTGAGTGGGTTCATAGCCACAGCACTGGGTTCAGAGTCAAGGGCAAACTGTGTTTGAATCTGGCTGAATGTATTGACTAAAACAATGGACTTGCCACTTGAAAAATAATGAAGTGATTATCTGTACAGGCCCTTCCTTCTGCAGACCTCTTAGAAATCATTAGAAATTAAGAGTTGAAGAACAAGTATCTATATTGTGCTTGGTTTAGTTTTATTTTTCAATAGAGCAGTTCCTTCCTGATATTCAAAGCTTACAGGTACCCAGAAGATGGAAGAATATACATACAGTACATACTTAAATTTTGAGATGTAAAATGTCCAATTCTTATATCTTGATCACTGAAATAGTCCCGGATGGATGAGTGTCCCATGTTTGCTTGATTATAACCTTCAGTATATAAGTACTAAAATGCAGAGAAAAATAAAATAGTCTCAACAACAGTACATAAAGCATCACTACTTTTGAACATTTAAGGTAACAATTACAACTCAGAATAAATGTTCAATGTTTCCACACTTCACTATGGCTGTAGTTTAGAAATAAAGTTTAGAAGACGTTTGCTATTCTTCTTTCTGTGGGGAGAGGGAGGGAGGGGAGTTATTTTGTATTATTATTTTTTGCCTGTAAAATGTATAAAATCAGCTTCCCAACCATAAAACTTCCACATCATGCTGTTTTTAAGAATTTTATCTTTACAGCAAAGGAAAATCTTCCTGCCACAAATGTTTGATTTATGTCACACTGAAAATAAAATTACCTTAAAGTTAGTAGACTAAAACTAACTACATTTATTCTAAATAGTTTTCTTTTAAATTAAATATTTTGAAAATCTGCTATTAGCTCAATATTTAGTAACCAGAATTTTAACCTGATATAATGAAAAAATTGTATTTTAATGCTAGAAGGGAGTCCAGTGTCATCTAGTCAGATCAGATATAAAAACGAAGATGAAAGCTCAGAGATGTCCAGGCATCTCCTCAGCACCGCCCCACCCCCACTCTCAGCATCCCAACTCCTGAGAGACAGAATTAACACTCTACTTTCTGGTTCCTGAAACCTGGCTTCTGGGCTCTTTCCACTGTCTAAGGAGAATGTATTACTTAATTTCCTATTTTTCCTCCATTAATTTTAATGTCATAGAGTCTTAAATTAGATAAAACAGCAAAGCACGATTCTGCTGCCCAATCTAATCCATCCTCTTCATTTCCTGGGCCAGGGATCAACACCCAGTGTGGTTATGTGATTTTCCCAGTATGGCCTGGCCATATCCTTGGATGCACAAAAATTTCTTTTTGTGGTGATCTTAGCTAACCAAGTTATTTGCAAATCTGAACTCAGACTTTATGATTGGCAGTTAAAACAGCGCTCTTACTACATTTTAATCATATCTTAATAATCACTAGTGAATCCTGTTTGTGGTAGATATTCTCAGAACCAGAAACGAGATAAATGTTTGTGAATGATAAAATTAATTATTGTAATAGATCCTAAAATTGTTGACTATGACTGATAGCACAAGATAGAAGAGTGGTTTGGTTATATTTACCATATATAGCCATCATCTTGGAAGAGCTAGAATAAGGAACACCTGTCCTATGATAAGTATTTTCATGTTAAATATCTTGAACATATTTATGTACCATGTAATACATGCAAAATAGAATCTTACAATGTACAATTTTGTTGTATATAGTTACGTATATGCAAACATTCATCTAGTGTGTATGTGGCATTTAATTCCTATCTCTATACAATAGCATGGTTCAAAATCACCTTTTCTGTTAAAACTACTGAAGCTTGATTCCCAACACTTTGCTATCTTATCTTTTTTCCCTTCAATCTCTCAGTTAATAGGATTTCTATAAACCAGCATGACAGTGGGCTTGGTAGCTCAACAGATTAGTCTGTGGGCTTTCATCCTTGGAACCTGGTTCAAATTCAGTCTTGACCAAGATGTGCCCTAATCTTCCCTGGATGAATTGCTCTTAAAGGACATGAAGCCTAGTTTATCTTTGAACCTGCTTTAGAGCCGTGTTTGCACCCTTTCTAAAACTTGAGGTTACATTCACACAACTGAGAAAAAGTATGAAATGTAGGTATTTTCTCTTTTGGTCATGGACTAGTGTCGTCTGTGATGATGTTTCTTTGTTGTCTGTTCTACATTATACCAAACATGCCTGAATTGCAAGTTCTAACCAACCAATCTTTCCTTCCTTCTTGTCTGTAATCAGCAACTTTCTAGTCAGGAAGGAAATTTTGTCATTTAGATACACTGTACTTCTTTTATCTCTGAGTGTTTAATTCTGTTATCTCTCCCCACCCCATTCTTTGTCACCTGCTGGAATGCATTCAGTCTTCTTTTTCAGTCCCACTTATCCCTTATGGACTGACTGACTTCATTTCCTCCCATGAGCTGTGTTCTATCACTCCATAAAACCTACAATTTCCATAAGGTAGACCAGAAGGAACACTAAATTAGAAGTCAGATAACCAACCTTCTATTCATTCTTCTTTTAATAATTACCTCTGTGATCTAGAACAAGACATTGATAAGGATGAGGATAATGACAGTGATAACATAATAAAATCTATTACAGTTATTTTGTGAGCATCTACTAGATCTTAGACCCTGTGCTGGGTGTTTTTTTCTAAGCCTTATTTCAACATGTCGTCATGAATATATGACCCTAATAGTCAATCCTAAAAACAGCTGACATGTAAAACTCACTAGCCCCTTTTATAGAAAAAAGACACTGAGAACTTTAAGTAAGTTTGCCAGATAGAGATATAGCCCAGAATTCAACTCAGTTCTACTAGATCGCTTTGCCTGATTTCTAATGGTATCTCACCTGTCAAATGATGGGATTTCAAGAGATGATCATGAAGTCCTTCTATTCAAATACTTTAATGGTTTTATAAATTGTTTATTTCCACTGAATCATATATTTTTTCTTTGAATATATGTTATAGATTAGCTTTCTCATCTTTGATAGGGATGTATATAAATTGTATTTGTATAATGAAATCAATTCTGTATATTCAGTTGAGATTCTTTTTGGCAGGCAAAACATAAATTTTAAGAATGCATAGCCTCCAGTCTTTTATTTGCACTAAAAGCAGAAATAAAGCATTCCGGAACTCACTTCATTGAAAAATTTACTCACCAAGGATTAGAATCCTCTCTATTTGAAGAATTTTTTTAAGGAAGTAGAACGCCATACTGAGCAAAATTTCTATAACCTGAAACTTAAGAGATAGTTGATATTCTTAATGTCTTTGTTCTGCACAATCCCAATACCATGAACTTTCAAACCTTTTAAAATAAGAAAGGATTTAAAATGACACATAAATTTGAAAGAAACGATTGTCTATTACTAATTATAAGCAGATTTATTCAGAATGAATAATATCTAAAAAAATGTTCATGACCTTTTATTCCCCCAAATGGTAGAGGAGATAGAATGGCTAGCAAATTTATCATTAGGAATCAGCCAAATTCACAAATCTATTCAAGGCTCAGTAGTTGCCACAGAGCTCTTAGGGCCCGCAAAACCTAAATATGTGCCATCTGTCCCTTTGCCAAAAATATTTGCCAACCCCTAGGCTGGAGGAGAATGCAGGCACTGCATAAGAAAATACATGCATATTTAATTTTAACAAAAGTGTGGCAGGTGTTTTTAAAATAAAATGGCAGACCTAATTTGAATGGTGTGGTCAGGCTACTGTTAAAGCAATATAGCTCATAACCCCAAATCTATGTGGCTTAACACAATTTTTTTTTTTTTTGTCTATACCAAGCCAGATGTGGTCCAGCCAACCCCCTAGGACATCTGTTTTCTTTGTGGTTTCTCAGTAATACACCTAGGTCCACCAGTTCCACAGTCTCAACAGTTTCACTGTTAAAAACAGTCTGATAAATTATGCTGGAAGTTTTCACTGACCCAGCCTGAAAATGACACTTGTCACTTTTGCTCACAAATCATTAGCCAGAACTAGTCATATGGCCTTACCTAGCTGCAAAGAGGCTGGGAAGTTTCTATGCTTAAGAAGAAATGGAAGTCCAGAAATTGTTGAGCACTAATAATATTTGTCACATCAGGGAAAACTTTTTCAGAAAATTACATTCAATTTGAAACCTGAAAACAGAGAATGTGTCAGGCAAGTAAAGAGGAAACAGGATTAGACAGAGGAAAGAGGATTTAAGAAGATAAAAACAAAACAAAACAAAATAGTGAGATCTTGAAGGTTCCAAGAACAAAAGAAGAGCAAGGAGTTGTAGGGAAAGTGGATTAAGATGTTGTTAGGGACAAACTGAGGAGAAAGATCAAGCAGGGCCTCGTGAGCTCTGTAAGTCTGAATATTATTTAAGGGACAGTCAGTGAAAGGTTTTAAACACAGGCAGGAAAGACATCATCGCACTTATGAAAGAACCGAGCTACCTTCTGAACAAAGAATGGATTGGTAAACTTGTCTGTGCCAAGCAAACCCATGACAATCTTTCTCTTTTATTATGAATTATTTGTGATGAGCATTTCAATTACAGATATTAAATAAATTTGTTAATTATTTTGACACTAAAGTTCATAAAACATTTATAAAAATTAATTTAAAAATGTTATAGAGATTAAGACATTCACATAAACCAAAAAGCTATTTCTTTGAGAAATTCAATGTAATAGTTGCCACAAACCCCCGCAAACACATCCCTATTCATATAGATTGTGCACCAGCAAGGTGAAGCAGATCAATGATACAGAACCTTACCAAGAGCTTCTTTTGTTTTCCTTGCTATAAAATATAGCTTATGGAACTTCTCCATCTTGGGAAAAAAAAAAAAGCCTTTATTTGTTCTCTTGTTTCTTTTTTCCTGTCTTCTTCAAGTGCCAAACAGTTTTTATATGATAGAGGGCTGGCTTTTTATGCAACAGGAAAATAGCATTTTTTGGTTGGCTCTCGGGTATACATTTTGTAAATACTAGACAATAAATTATGGAGCACTGAATAATATATGTGATGTTATAAATTTAATTTCGATGTTTTCACAACTAGCTAAACAACATAACTCATCCACAGTGTAATCACACCTTTTTTAACAATTCTTATAGACATATATCACGTTAATTGTAGTCTACATGTCTGACAAGAATTTTATGACAGCTGAAACAGTTTACATTTCTCTCTATAAGGAGGTGATATCTTTTGTGAGCTCATTTTATTAGTTGTATTCAGCACAAACTCTTAAGATAGATGCTCTAAAATCCACAGTTCAAATTTTTGAGATTGCTAAGAATCTAAATGCAATTCTTTGTGTTCTTTTCCCAGTTGAAGTTAACCCTGACTTTTACATATCATCTACTTCCAAATACTTTTCTAAAAGGAGCCAAGTAAGAACAGGCTCCTTTTATGACTATTAATTCCTAAACAATTTGCCAGGGATGAGAAACAGTTTGCAACTTCTTTCTTCAACATGGAATCTTCTAAGTTGTCAAGATTCTGACACTCACTAAAATTTAAAAAAGCAAAGCCTCTTTCGGAGGCACCATGATTGTCCAAAATATAAAGTGCTCTAAATTTATAAATATCTTTATGTATCAGAGGAGGACTGTGGGATAAATTCACAAGAAATGACACTTTTCCTTCTAAATATCAATTGACATAGGAAACGGGATGAACACAAATACAGATTTTAAGAATATAAGCAGTGCTTCTACCTGTTCTGTGACTGCAGGAAAATTAAGAAAAAATAAAACAAACGCTTAGTGTCTTTCCATAGAGAACACTGCCACGTCAGAGTTGTTTGTTTGCCAACTACCCCTCGATTATTGTTCTTGATACTCTTTTATGAGGATCAGCATATTTTTATTTTGATAAGATCAACAAATTGTGTGCTGAATTAAATTATACTGGAGAAACTGATGGAGTTAAAAAGAACTGATAGAATTATAATAGTTAATTCGGGGTGCTTAATATGTGCTAAGTTCTTCTCGTGCATTTCCTCTTTAAATTCTTATGAAAACTATAAGGTAGAGATATTATTATCATTTGACAAGATAGGAAATGCAATCTTAGTTAAGTATTTGCTTGCTAATATAGGGGCAAATATGCATGGCAGATCAGAAATATAAATCTAGTCATTTTCTTCAGACCAAGTTTTCAATCTTAGTTTTACCTAACTTGTACTCTCCTTTAATAAACAAGAAAATTAAAGTTTTTTTTATATTCCAAAAAGGCACCGAATCTAGGCAGCAGAATGGCATAGGTATTAGATAGATTAATGATATTTCAATGATTATAAACATATAATAGGCCATTTGGTATGTCACAAATATCTGAGCCACTTGACAGTCTTTTTAACGATATAGGTAAATGTTCACATGGCTGTTTTTCAAAAAAAAAAAAAAATGGTGTGTCTGTGAATAGATGACTATGAGGAGGTAACAAACACCAAAGAAAACTAATGACACAATTTAAAACTAAACATTCTCTAGCAGATTGTTTTTCAATTAAAAGAAGTATTTAATTTGGGTCAAGAAAGAATTATAATAATAATTAGCTGTTCCAAATAAAATAAGAAATACTTTCTTTGAGAGTACGGACATTGTGGTAGCTATTTTGCCTAAATTAACTAATTTAAGCTTTGCAGCCAATCATTATTCATTTTTTTTTTTTTTTAACAGATGAGGCCTTAAAAAGTTGAATAACCCATTAGGGTCACAGAGCTAGTAAAGCAGAGAAGGATTCGAGGACAGATCTTTCTGTCACTGAAATGTGTGTGTGTGTGTGTGTGTGTGTGTGTGTGTGTGTTTACCTTTGAAACATTGCTTTTATTCAAACACATTGTAAATAATATGTGAAAAAACAGGTTTTGATTGAAAACTCAATTAGCAAGATGTTAGCAAATCAACATAGCTGAAAACCAAATGCAGTTTTGTCTTGTATTAATTAAAATCTGGTTTCCACAGCAAGGAAGAGGCTAGCCTGGCCCTGCTTTACTCCAAAGTGTTCATATCACACCTGGAAACCTGACTTCCAGCTGGGGCCACGGACTTAAAAAATAACGTTGACAAATGGAAGATAGCAAAAGACACTCACCAAGTTCCTCTCATGAGGACCAGTGAAAAGAATTAAAGATGTTTGAGTAGGAAAAAGAAAAAAAAATAGTATAGCAGTTGGGTTAAGCAAGACTACTGTTTTCATATTTTTTTAAAGGATTTCCTTGCATGAAAAAGTTAATTCTTTCAGTGTGACTATAAAAAGCAAAAGACCAGATGATGGACGCTAATACAAATAAATTTTAAACTCACTATAAAGATAATTAATATATAGCTCTAAAGTCCAATATAAGTAACTTTAGGAGAAGGAATTTTTCTTTGGGACCAGAGTTGCACAACTTCGAATCGTTATTACTGCTAGAATTTGTGACTTTCCAATTCGTTCCTAGATTCTTCACAATTCCAATTACGGTTTTCAAGCTTGGCAACATATTTCACTTTTTAAAATATTTTACCTAGTATTCTTACATGGTTGGATAAGATGAGAACATTGGGAACGACTGCACATTGTTCTGCCATTTTGAAGGGAAGTTCCAAAGCTTCTTCATTGTGAAGATTATTCCGTGACTTTGAAAAGGTTGAGAAGCAATTCGGCAATTGCACTAAGACCGTTCTTAGGATTCTCTCTCAATTTTTCTGTTCTTAGGATTCTCTCTCAATTTTTAACAATTAGACTACACTGTTTTGAGTTTATAAATAGTGACTATCATTGTCATGATCTGGACTATCCGTTAATGGTCCACAAAGACACCCACAGTGAAAATTTAAAGCTTGACAGTTTCAGCATTTTATTGCAGTCTTCAAAAGAAAAGCTTCCATAATCTTTCAGCACTTTCCATCATGGCCCATGACCCTAACTCAGCAAATTATGTTTCCAGTCCAGCTTTAGTCCTTCCTAGCTATGTTGCCAACCTATTGCCTTTGTCTTTCACACTGTGGTTAAGTAGAATTTTGTCTGAAATGTAATTCTTTACTATAATCCAGATCTTGTGTATGCCTATACAATTGGACCCTTGTTTCAGCAGATGCTGCAAATTAGATTGTTTATAGGTGGTTTATTTGCATTAGTATTTTTATTAAACATTAACTACATGTATATATATATGTGTATATACATGTATATACACATATATATACATATATATGTGTATATACATGTATATACACATGCATATATGTATATATGTATATTTACATGTGTATATATCTATATCTATATCTATATACATGTGTAAATATACATATATGTATATTTATGTATATATGTATATATATGTATATATATGCATATATATATATATACATATATATATACATGTGCATATATACATATATATACACGTGCATATATACACATGTAGTTAATGTTTATCTCTCTCTCTCTCTCTCTCTCTCTCCAGGCAATGGGCATACATAGATTAAACCTGTGACCATGTATATGTGTGGTACCCAACTGCTTACATATGTGTGAGAAGATTTTTTTGTGCTTTGTCTTTTACAAATTAATTTCCACAGGGTCAGCTTAAGCCTTATTTAATCTCTCTCTTCTAAGAGAGATTTAAACATTTTCTAGTTCAAAGTCCTATCATTCCTATGCACTTTGTAGCTTTCTAATTTTGACAGCTACTTCTAATAATTCATTACGCTGAATTAAAACTATTCAATTAATGCCATAAAGTTCAACTTTGTGAGGTTTATTAATATTTTCTCTTCTTCAGTTCTCTGGTCAATGAGGGCATAGACTAGGACCCATGGGGGTTTTAAGTTGCCATATGATTAATAGTGTGACACGTTGAATTTGACATCTGGCAAGTATACAATAATCCCCTACCTGTAAAAGGTAAATGAAGCTCTCTTTAGGCTATATATTTTATTCATTTTGTTAAGAAAGAAAAATAAAATTTAAGCTGTGGGTAATTTCTGATTTAAATAAATTTAGTGGCTGATGTTTTGTACAAGGTCAGTCAGTTTACCTATTTTTATTCAAGCAAATATTCATCAAGAGACTTTATTATGTATTAGGCCCTCTTCTAAGTGATGTGGATATAGATATAGCAGAGAAGAAAACAGACAAATAGTTCTGCTTTCATAGTGTTTATCTTCTAGTGGGGAGAGATAAAAAGTAATGACAATAAATAAGTAAAATATGTGGTGTGATTAGCAGCAATAAATGCCATGGAGAAAAGAAAAACAGGATGGCAATTGTCTGGAGGGACAAGAAAGTTTAACTTTAATTTTGCCAGGGAGCCACACCAAGAAAGAGACATTTGAGTAAATGCTGAAAGAGCAGAGGGACCAAGCCCTGCTCCATGTAGAGGGAGCATGTCCGAAGAGCAGGGAGCTGACGGTGACGAAGCCCTGAAGCAAGAGATGACGTGAGATGTTCAAAGCACAGAAAAGAGGCCATCGGATAGTCCATCTCTCCTCAAAGCCATCAAAGGGTTTGAGTTATACTCTGGCTAGCATGTTGAAAGTAGATTCAAGAGGAAAAAGGGTAGGAAGGGGTGAACGATCAGAGGGCTGTTGATAATAACCAAGGCAATAACAATGGCAGACTGGACCAGAATGGAGACAGTGGAAACTGCAGTGAATGTTTACATTGTGTATATGTTGTAAAGGTGGCAGCAACAGAATCTGGTGATGAATCTCATGAAGTTACACATGACTCAGGTTTTTGACTTGGGTAAATGAGAAAATAAAATTGATACCTACAGTTTGACAGCAAAAGAGGAAATCATGCTAAGGGGACAAAAAAGGAACCATTCGCCCATTGGCTTTTTGGATACTCAGTAGATACCTCGTTCCCCGGTGTGCTGTCTCGGGAAGGAGAACAAGGAAGGGGGTCCTGAAACACCTATGCTATTGCTCTCCTCTTGAAACCACCTTACCTACCAAACCAACATCAGTTTTCTCAACAATCTACTTGAAAACCTCCTATTTTGACACACAGGGAAGCTGGACTTTGAAGTCAGAAAAACCTACGTGTACATCAGATCTCTGCCACTTGTTGGTCAGGTTAATTTTCTGATTTCCATAAAAATGTAGCATTTCTTTGCGTTAAATTAACTAATGACATTGGTTTCTGGCATATAGTAGGTACTTAATATATGGTAGCTCCTCTTATTGTTATTATTATAACTATTATAAACCTTAAAATTTGGCTGAGATCAAAAACTCTACCTATTGCTTATCTGTGAAACCTCTTCAGGAATATTAGAATAACTCAGTCTGATAAGTTTATATAATATATGGCTAGTGATGAAATCATCAATATGTTTATTTTTTAAATGAGTAGAAAACTGGAAGAGATAAGTAATCACAGTATAATTTTCCTGGCCTTATGGGTAAAATCTAGTCCAATTGGGAACCATTTTGTTTAGCATGGGGACCTGGATATTATTCATGAGTCATAAATACTGCATCTCTCTTTCAAGACTATATAAATCAGTTGACACTTTAGAGCAAGCATTCTATCAACCAAATCCAGACATAGTATGCTATAATTAAATAATTTTATGAAAGTAATTGCCTGTATTAAAAATCCATTTTCTTTTTCCCTCTTCGATTAAAGATGTTGTCTCCTACTAGGAATGAGAATGCTTTCCTTTTGGCCTAGGCAAGCTAGCCTCAAAGCTTGGAAATATGACCTGACAAGATCTCCTGATGCAAGTGTACAGCTAAGCAATATTCATAATATATGTGAATTATTAATATTACTATTAATATCCACAATATTTATATATATTCATATATCATTTTTATTAGCCCCAGACTTTTTGATATGTATCTTTTGTTCTAGGAAAAGAGAATATAATGTATTAACTCTTTCAACATTTATCTATTCGACCTTTTTATATTCATCCCTTACACTGGATTAGGTGTGAATTATAAAGCAATGAATAAGAAATAACGCCCTGTCCTCAAAAAGAATACTCTCTAAAGTAGTGCTTTCTAAACTGAAGTCAAGGGAATAGTGTTTGAAAAGATGAAAATAAGTGTGCCAAGAATATAAACTGGATTGTTGAAATATTAACAATATATTTTTGCTGTAAGACTTCTCAGAAACTTTATAAACTACAGAATATTTTGACTTTCTAAAGAATTGTTTAGTATAAAGCATTGTCTAAACTTATTTAATTAAAAACATTTATTCAATTAAGAGTTTTAGAATATTATTTGTCACTAAGAGTTGCTAGTCTGATGTTATGCTAGCATATATCCAGTAAATTACAACTTCAGTATCATGCTCACCAACCTTTAGTCAATGAACAAGTTTACATAATAGAATTTTTAGAATTACAATCTTGATACTTGAAGGTCACTTAGAGATCCTTTAATCACTATGCCCTTCCTCCAACTTTTGCCTCTACTTGCTACACATTACTTATGAGCCAATTAAAAAAAGCTTTGTCTTCATGGTTGCCTCCAATCCAAGTTGGTCTACTGGTCCTACGGGTAGTTATTAAGCCTGAAACTATGCTTTAATAAGTATTATGGCATTTATCATTTTCCTGAGTTTAGAGGTATGCATGTGATCGTAGCCTACCCACCCCCCACCTCTTTTTTTATGAAAGCAGGGCTACACCTCTGTTTTGTTTGTATGCAATGCTGAATTACTTAAGAGTCTCTAAGAACTGAACATATGAAGGTTTATCCCCCATGTACATTTAAACGACATATGTAAACTGTGCTTATCTTAAGAGCAATGCACTGTTCTAGGCACTGGGGATATAGAGATGAATAAAACAGACAAATGCATCTACCATCATAGAGCTGACAGTACAGTAGGGGATCAGACAATAAGCAAATCAGTAAGAAAAAAATACAGAATAATGGCAGAAAATGCTTAGTTTATAAAGAAAAATAAATCAGGATAAAAACGATTAAGAATGACTAGAGTGGTTTAGAACAGCTTCTCTGGGAGTAAGGGAACAGTACAGAGGTCCTGAGATGAGAGAATGCATGTCATCCTCAAAGAGCAGCAAAGGGTTAAGTCTAAAAAAAGGGATTGAGGAGAAGAACGCCAAGAAGAGAAGTCAGAAAAAATGTGTTAGGGCTCATTCGTTAAATCAAATCTGAAAATATTAAAGAGTTACACATAATTTAGATGCATGGTACATTTAAAATAAGCTCCTTCATGAATTTTGTTTTTCTTTTTGTTTTTGACATTTTAATATACTTCTCATCTAGTAAAGTAGTTGGTTAGAGGTAATCTCCTCTAACTCAATATCAGTTGTAGAGGTTAGCAACCAAGTAAAATGGAAGCAGTCAATTCTTAAAAAATATTTGTTGTGGTAAAATTTACATAATATAAAATTGACCATTATACGTGAAAGGTTCAGTGGCATTTACAATATTGTGCAACCACCTATCTAGTTCTAAAACATTTTCTTCACCCAAAAGTAAGTCCCACACCCCTTAAGCTATTCCTCCATACCAATCCCCACTTCCCAGCTTCTAGAAGTCGTGAATCTGCTCTCTGTCTCAACCAATGTTTGTGTTTTCAACTTTAATAAGATATAAAGATATGTATAGTATACAACATGATGGTGTGTGTGTGTGTGTGTGAGTGGGTAAGTGCATATATATGTATATGTATACACACACATTTTGTGAAAGGATTCTTCCTTAGTGGTGTTGTAATTGTAAAACTAGATAAGTTTATTAAAATCTAATTCCTGTTCTGTTCTGTTCTGTTCTGTTCTGTTCTGTTCTGTTCTGTTCTGTTCTGTTCTATTCTATTCTATTCTATTCTATTCTATTCTATTCTATTCTATTCTATTCTATTCTATTCTATTCTATTCTATTCTATTAATCTATTCTAT
>NW_024340699.1:6017992-6236101 GCF_902729225.1 Pteropus medius
CCTATCCTATCCTATCCTATCTATCCTATCCTATCCTATTCAATTCTATTCTATTCTATATTGTATCCCGACTTTGCTGGAGCCCTCAGTACATAATCTGGCTCTCCAAACTTCTAGCAGAAGTAACTTCTCAATATAGTTTGCTTAAATTTTCTCTAATCTACACCACTACCCATGACACACACCTTAATTTTATAGAGAAGGATTTTAGAAAATAATTGATTAAATAATTTATTCAAATTACATAGCTAGTTACCAGAAATCTAGGATCAATACTTAGGTTTATAGTAAATCTCAGTTTTTGTGGTTTATGTAGTAACACTAGGCAATGAATTTGGAAAAGCTTTGCACCTTCTTTATATGTCCTCATGTCACACTGTATAGTACCTTTTCATGCACCCAGGAAGTTTTTTTGGCAAATATGTTGAAAGAACATAAATCTTAACTGGAATGTGACCTGATATTCCTCAAACTCTTCGAAAGATCTGTACTAACAATGATCTAATTTAAAAGTAAGGGTCTAAGAAAGCATTGAGAAGTAACAAGAGGGAAATACAAATTGGAGATGAATGCAAATGCATGTACAGCTTTTCTCTGGGGATCTAAATCAAATCCTCATTGTATAATTTGATTTGGTTACTCATTGTTTCTAATTAGAAATAATCACATTTACATGATTCCTCCCTCCTTTTTAGTTTCTTACCAAAATTACTTTACTCAATTATGCCACTTTATGGTTTCATATCATTTTTATCTCTTGACTCAACAGTTCCCCATATCATTTGGAATGTGTTTTATATTTTTTTAAGAAGTAAAAGTTTGAGAGCTGTTCTCAAACTGATCATGAGATTTAAGTAGCTCCGTAAGCTCAGAAGCCTGCTAAGAGCAAACTGAGGAATACTTGAAAGTTCAAAAGTAGGATGATGCTTATTACTAACTATATGTGGAATTAATTAAAGATTTAATTATTTGAGGAAAAATAAATTGGCGGTTTCTACTTTTTGAGTCATTAAAAACATGTCTCCTGCTCTAGGGGTTTTGAGTGCATGTGCAAAAAATAGACTGCATGAGCTTTGATGTTGCGAGATTTTTTTAATAGACATTCAGCTTAAATATATGCTGTAGTCTCAGGTTTTTATCCCAACTATGCCAACCTATTTTTTCTGAAAAAGCATATGTAGATGTATATATTCACCAAGATGTTTAAATACTATAAGGTGATTTTCCCTTTTTTTATAAACTGGCATTTAGAGTTACAGAGGACCTTTAGGCTCACTTATAAATGAAGAAACTGAGACTGGTGAGAGCGTTATGGCCCATGGTGATATAGCTAGGTAAACAGAACTCATGGAGGCATGTAAGTTCCTTAAGATGTTGCTCTTTCTGCTATATGATTAAATAGACACCCCAAATGGGAATGGACATATTAAAAGCATTTATTTCCTTTAATTTTGTATGTTTGTGTATAATAATGTCTATATATCAAATATATATATATAATAATGTAATTTATCAAAACACTTTTTTCCTCCTCTTCCAGTTTTCTTTCTAATAGTCTGTATTTTAGTCAGTGAAACTAAAAATATGTTGCTGCAGCCCATACCTATCATACATCTATTATGTACCAATATATATTCCAAGTCTGGGGCTATAGTGAAGTACAAGATAAAATATTTATATTTTTAGTAGAATATTAAAATATTAAATAAGTAGACAAACGATGTAATTTCATGGATGTCTGATAAAGAAAGTAGAAGAAAGCCATGTAATAGAGAATGAGTGGAATCGATTGGTGGCGATGTTTAAGATAATGTATCTGAAGAAATAGTTTTTTTGTTTGCTTTTCATTTTCCTTTTGTGTGTGTGTGTGTGTGTGTGTGTGTGTGTGTAAATCTACTTGAAGATATCAGAGACCAAACAATTTGGGGGCCACTGTTTCAAAAAGGCAGTGTATCAAATAATATGCTAAGGCCTTGAAATGAGAATGAACTTGCCATATTGAGGTCCATGTGGGAGCAAATGACCCAGTTACAACTGGAATGAAGATATGAAGAGGGTTCCAAGGTCAAGGGAAAGCAGAGGAGACTGAGATAATCTAGGACCCTAAAGGCCATGAAACTGTGTCTGGACTTTACGCATAATAATCAAAGTTGTTGACCTTAATTTTCTTAATTTTCTTTGTTTATATAGACGATAGAATTCAAAGGTAATTGCCCACAATCCAGGATGATGTTATCCAGAACCAAAAAATAATTTGTTTTAGGGGAGAAAAGATGTAGAGGCATTTTTTTTCCCCCTCTAAAAATCCACTGTAAGAATTCTTAGTAGCTATTCATGTCAAAGACCCAGTTAACCACATGTGCTTCCTTTCAAATTCAGAATTTTAAATAATATTGAAAGTAAGGCACAGGCAAATATCCTTTTGTATCCTAACAAAGTGCAGACTGAGTTGTTTGATTTTTTTTTCTGCAATAATTTTTATTTGCAAAATATATATCATTTTCATGTAGAGAAAGAGCATCTATAGACAGTACAAACTTCTAAAAACAGAAATAATTAGGATGCACAATTATCCAAAATGATGATCTGTATCATATTGGCGTTAACAGTGAAATTTCTCATGGAGAATTTTGGCTTATTTCTTACTTGTATTCTTTTACATAGTTTGGTTCCTTGTGAACCATAGGTAAAACGATCGATGTGTCAAAGGAAAAGGTAAGCACCAGTAATGTTATCATTTTATCTTTCCAAATTTTAAATTAATCCAGATAACCTATAAGTGTAACATGACACAAATGATTTTACTTGAAATTTTATATCCACATGTATAAAGCATTGCTATTTCCATTGAACCCCTTCCATTTCATCGATCTACTCAGCTGCCTAAGATAGTTTATTGTGAATTAGAGGATAAGTACAAAAGCAATGTTTATCTCCTAAGCCATGCACAGGAGAGCAAAGTAATTAAGAGAGCTTTTATTACCTTGAGTGAAGGGAAAACAATAGTAAACCTAGAACTGGAGAGTAATTGGAAGAGTTATCAGCCAAATCAGATCTGGCTATTCCAACTGAAGATCTATATAAACTGGTAATTTAGTGGGAATAATACTATTTTGAAATCTAATAGCCTGGATTTAAATCTCAGCCTCACTCCTTTGGACCCTGGATAAATTCCTTATCACATTGAGCCTCTCTTTTCGCAGTGGCAAAATGGGGATAATAATGTCCATGTCGCATCGTTACTCTCAAGTTTAAGTGGTGTAAATGAATTATTTAGTAGAGTAACTGGGATGTGATATTTGTATTATATACTCATTATATAAAGTCAAAATATCACAGCACCATTTATTTCCACTTTGGAGATGCAAAACTGTATCAATACATGTGCATCTAGTTTTCTTTTAAACATCTTTTAGTTTTGTCCAGTCATTTTCTTGATCTGCTGCACACAAGCTCCCAGATATCTGTCACTTGACAGTTGAGATGCTTAGAGGATTAGTGCCTTGAGTGGCAGGTTGACTTACATTGCATTTCTGTTCCTGTGTAGCTTGCCTTCGTGTTCTTAAAATACAATATATCACAGACAAGATTGGCGATGACAAAAGAGAATAAAACAGTTCTCTTTATTGTCAAGGCGAACAAACTAACATGACTTCGAAATGAAATGAGATTTCAATTCTTTTGTCCTTTCAAGGTAGGGAGAGATGTTGTCCTCCTGAATTGAAAAAGGAAAAAACATGTTAATTTCCACAAAGAGAAAGATAGATAGATAGATAGATAGATAGATAGATAGATAGATAGATAGATAAAGGAGGAATTGCATTATACTCTATAAGTTACTAATTCATATTTATCTGCACCTGGAATAGCCAAATCTCAATTGGCTTGTATCACTTTAAATTACTTTTTGGTTCTAGGGAGTCAAATGGTAATATTGTATTCCCTTTACTCAAGGTGTTAAAAGCATCATCAAACTCTTCGATTAGGGAAAGCAGGCTCTATAAGGCATTTGAGTACTAAATGAGTTGTGGGAGGAAACAGCATTTTTTTCTTTATTTATTTTTATTCACTAATTTAATAATTATATTAATATTATTATTAATATAATTTTATTAAAAACAAAACAATTATAAAATGGTATGTAATGAATTTTCCTCCCATTCTTGTCTCCTATCTAATTTCCTCAGACCAGTAAGAGCCACTACTCTTTACATTTTGTTTTTTTCTGAGCGCATTTTTTTGCCACATAAGCAAATATGAATATAGATTCTTTCTTTATCCTTCTTTTCTAGTCAAAACATAGGAGCCCATACAGATTTTTCTTTACCTTGCCTTTTTTTACTTAATACACACACACACACACACACACACACACACACATACATATGTAATATGTTATAAAACAAAATAATATAAGAAAAAAGAAAAATAACATTAAAAGGAGAACAAATACATTCAATAATTAGGGAGAAGTAAGCACAGAAAGAGATATACAGACAGATACATTAAAACACTTCTGTTGATGGACATTTGTTTCTCTCATCTCTTGCTGTTTTACACAGGGCTTTTGATACATGAGCAAGTATATCTGTAGGATACATTCATCATAGTGCAATTGCTAGGTCAAAAATTATATATGTTTATAAAGTCGATAACTATTTCTAAATCTCTTTATACAAAGATTGAATTTACATTTCTACTAGCTATATATATGTTTTCCCCATAGCTTTCCCAACAGAGTTTAGTATTGAACTTATGCTTTTAGCTAATATAATAGGTGAAAAATAAGTTTCATATATTAATAACTTTTGTATTATTAATATTATTAAGGTTGAACATCTTGCATATGTTTAAAACTTTTTACATTCTTTTCTCTAAATAAAGTGCTCACATTTAACATTCATTTTTTTGTATTGGGTTATTGATGTTTAGCTCACCAATTTTCTAGATATATATTTTATACATTTAGTGATATTATCCCTTTGTGTTATGGATTTCAAAATGTGTTCCTCAGATTGTCACTTTTCTTAACATTAGCTTATGGTATTTTTTACCTTATTGTGCCAACACCAGTAATTGATAATCTGTCTTTTCCTCACTGACTCTGTTATCCTTTTATCTTGCACTAATTTCTAAAACAGTTTTTTTTTCTTATTTATAGATTTTCCCTTATACTTAGTTTATCTATTAATGATCCAGTAACACATTAATTTAATTATTTATGTTTTATAGTGTGTTTTCTCTCATAATTTTTTTCTCCTTTTTATGATTTTAAATTTTTTCTGGCTATAGTTATTTATTTGTCCACACATACCAAGGTCTTAGTTATAATATTTTTTATATCTTCATTGGATCAAGTTTAATTAATATAATGACATGGAGAGTAAGCAAGTCTATATATTCTCCTTTGCTATCTAATTTAGTATGTCTTTTTATTTACAGTCTTTTTTGTAACCTTTGGTTGTGGTTTACAACACATTCCAAATAGGCTTTTCATATTCTTTTCCATTTATTTCTATACACTTGTCTTTTGTTATTATTGTAAATGATTTTTTCTTCATCTGTATATTTTATCTGTGGTTGTTTATGTTATTTTATATTTTCTATCTTAATTCCATAAAACATATCTTTTTATAATGGATATGATTTTCCCTTGTTTTGAGAGATTTTCAGTTGCTTTTGGGGATTTTTAGATAAACAGTCATATATCTATAAATATTGAGAATTTTACTCCATTCTTTCTCTCTTTTTTTTTAATATTTTTCTTTGTTTTTTAAATTTTGTTAGTTTCAAGTATAGAGTGCATTGATTAGACACTTATATAGTTTATAAAATGATCTCCCTAATTGCGCTTTCTCTTTTCTGGCTCTCCACCTAGCCATTACATTAATGCTGACTCTGTTCCCTATGCCATGCTCCTCATCCCCATGACCATTTATCAACTACTAGTTTATACTTCTTTCACCCTTCACCCCATTCTCCCAGCCTCCCAACCACCCTCCCCTTTGGCCAACACCAGACTGTCCTCTATAGTTGTGAGTCTTTCTTTGATTAGTTTGTTCTCTTTGTTCCTTAGATTCCACAGATGAGTGAAATCATATGGTATTTATCTTTCTCTGTCTGACTTATTTCACTCAGCATAATAACCTCTAGATCCATCCATGTCATTGCAAATGGTAGAATTTCATTTTTTTAATGGCTGAGTAATATTCCATTGTATATATGAACCATAACTTCTTTATCCAATCATATGTTGATGGACATTTAGGTTGCTTCCATATCTTGGCTATTGTAAATTGTGCTGCCATGAATATTGGGGTGTATATGTCTTTATGAATTATTATTTTGGTTTTCTTTGGATAAATACCCAGAAGTACTGAGTCCAAAGGCATATCCATTTTTAATTTTTTGAGAAACCTCCAGACTGTGTTCCATAGTGGCTGTACCATATTGCAATCTCATCAACAGTGTATGAGAGTTCTCTTTCTCCACATCCTCAATACTTGTTGTTCTTTGATTTATTGATGATAGCCATTCTGACAGGTGTGATGTGACATCACATTGTGGCTTTAATTTGTATTTCTCGGATGATTAGTGACCTTGGACATCTTTTCATATGTCGATTGGCCATCTCTATTTCCTCTTTGGAGAAATATCTGTTCAGATCTTCTGCCCAGTTTTTAATTGGATTGTTTGTTTCTTTGTTGTTGAGATATATGAGTTTTTTATATATTTTGGATAATAACCTCTTATCAGATGTATCATAAGCAAATATCTTCTCCCAATTATTCGATTGTCTTTCTGTTTTGTTGATGGTTTCCTTTGCTGTACAAAAACTTTCCTCTTCTTTCTCTTTTTATGCTTTTCTAAATATCTTCTAATCAGCTTATTTAGCATCTTTGTGACAATATTGTAAAATGACAGTGATAATGTATTTTGAAGACTTAACTGTTTATAAGTTCTTCATTAAAAATGACTTTCTCTTTGGCCTAAATTTGAACTTTTTAACATTGTGGAAGTATAGGTCAATTTTAGTTTTCTGAGTATTTTTAAGAATTTTTAAATATTATCAATTTTTTTTAGTATAAATAGATAAATGTTTTCTTTCTTTTTCCTAAGACATATTGATATGAAGGCTTATATTGATATATTTAATCTTTTGGAGCACTATTATACTCACTTAGTAGAAAGAGTTTGAAAGTTGTCGTTTTCTTAATTCTCTAAAAATGTTTTAAAACTTTGAAATTACCTGCTATTTAATCATTGGGTAGAATTCCTTTAGAAAATGGGGATTAGTGCTTTATTAGGGAGCTAGATCTTTGACAAATGTCTTTTTTCATCAATGGAAGTTTTTCTGCTCACATTTTTTTTTTATTATTCTCTCAGATCTATTCTGGTAACATATTTCACAGAAAATTTTTCACTTTTTTTTTCCCCCTAAAAGTTGAACAGAGTAGTTTCTTATGATTCTTTTAACATGCTCTCTTTCTTAGGTTACTTCTCCCTAATTATTTATCAACATATTTGTTTTTTCTCTTTTTAATGTTATCCTTTTCTCCTTTTTTAAATAATATTATCTTATTCTTTATAATATATTATCAATAATTATATTATTCCTTATAATATAAACTTAGATATTTTATATTTTCTCCTATGATTAGCTTTTTAATTTTTCTTCTTTTTTTTTTGTTTTTAATATATTTTTATTTTGGTTTCTACTGCTATTATATTTTATAATCTGAGTCTAATATATAATTGATTCCATCCTTTTTAAGTTTTTTATAATTATATAAAACAATAATTTTCTCAGTACTTTTTTAGATAGTGTTTACATTATCACCGTTTTCTTGAAATACTAAAATACTGCTGTTCTTTTGATACAAGAGTGTTTTAAGAGTCTTTTTCACTTATAAGAATGATCATATTTCTATTTTTGTTTCTATTTTTTTAATTCCAGTGTATTACATTGAGATATGACAAATTGTTCTACACTTTTTTTTTCTGTTTTAGTACTAATTAAAGTTTTGTAATATAAAGTCACTTTTTGTGAATGTTCCATCAGCACTATTGTAGGAATTCATTAGTAGGCTTTATATTATCATTAGTTTTCTCCACAACTAGCACATTTCCATTTCTCCTTATATTTTTCTGTATTTATGGTTTGTAAATGTTAGGGCTGGTATAAGTCACATACTTTAGCATTATAAAGCACCTTTGTTTGTCTTACATAATATTATTCTATTTATATTTATATATTGTACTGATATTGACTGCGATCCAAGTTTTCTTATTTTCTTTTATTGATATAATTTACACATCTATTTATTTTCAAATTTCCTGAAGAACTTTATTTAGGTATGTCTGTTGTACACAGTATAAAGTTGTGTTTGCCTTGTGTTCCAATATGAAAATCTTTTTTTTTTTTTATAATTGATGGTTTAGAGTCTGAGTTTTTTATATCTGTATTTATTCATATTCTACTGAACTAAATACACACAAGATTTATGAAATTAAGACAGCCTGTTATTACTTATAGCAATAAACACACCAGTTCCCTTTACCCCAATCTTTCTCCTTACTCAAAATTTCTATTTTCTTACTCTTATTTGCTCTCATTTTTTTTCTTTTGTTAGTCATATAGTTTCTGCATTTTCAAGGCATATAATTTAAATTCTGATCTATCACTATAATCCATTAATTTATTTTAAATTTGCAGCTGAAAATATTCAGTGCTTACCACTAATTCTTTTTGCTGTAATTTTCCTAAAAATCAATTTGGCTAAAGTTCATGTAATAGTTTTCTTTGCTTTTCTAAGTAAGGGCTCAAAGGAAATGTATCCTCTGAGGTCTTCCATATTTAAAAGATGTTTGTTTGCAGATTGTTTACATGATGGTAACGTGTTGGATAAATAATATCTTAGATCACATTTATTTTGCTTTAACTTCTAATAGGTGTTACTCTATTACCTTTCATTCCATTTAATCCTTTCTGCAGTCCTCTGTTTTTGAATGTTGCTATATACAAATTGATGTCAATCTCAATTTTTAGTGAACGATTTGTCGTCTTTGTTAGCATTAAGGATCCACTATTTCAGTACAGTAGATCCCATGATGACCACTCTGGGTCTGTTTTTCCTGGCGTATGGTATATCTCTTAACTCTATAGATTTCTGTATCAGTTTTTATGTTCAGATTTATGTACTTGAATTATATCTTCATGTATATTTTCTCTTCAAATATTTTGTTTACTTCTATGGGGAAACCGATTAAGAATACTGTATATTTCTTGTGCCATATATCTACAATTATCTTTTTTTCTCTCTAAACATTTTTACCTTAGAATTTCCCCTTTATTCATTTGGCTCTTCTTTGTAGTTTCCATCAACTACATTTTTTATTGTATTTTCCACAGTTTCTACATTTTGATATGCTTCTTCCACTTTTTTCTTTGTTGGTAAAGATTGTGTTTTTCCTTTCCTTCCCTTCCCCGACCATTTATTCAGTGGGTTCTGCCAGCTCAATTTTTATTTTCTTCTCTTTTGTTTCCCCTGTATATCTGTTGTATGATTTTCCTTGATGGATGTAATTGCCTCATACATAGTCTTCTAATCCTAGAGAAGTGTTTAGTCAGAGGTTTCACATGTTCTACGATAACATTTTTTTTTTACCAAAACTTTAGCAAGTTTTCTTGATTTTTTACCTTTGATTTTTATATTTATTTTGTATTTTTGCTGTGCTAGCATCCTTTTTATGGCTTCCTGTACTTAATTGAATTTTTCTTGCCAAGCTTTTTACAGAATCCCTCCACCCTCAAATTTTTTTTTTTAGATCTATTCTCCAAGTATCTTTTTTAGTGTTGCCCATATGGCTTCTACTCCATGGATTACAATATCAATCACTCCAAATTTCACAGTTTTTGTTTGATGCAAAGGCTATAGGATTATATAATTTCAGGATGAGCCCATTACATTCAGAAAGTGACTTTTGGCTTACATTTTTGGAAATGTTGATATTGAGCTGCCTCATTTTCACTTCACTCTCTATGGTGGTTGTTATATTTTATCCTACATGATATCTATGCATATTTTAACTGATCCTGTAGTTCTTATGGTTTTTTTTTTTTTAATTCACATTTTTTGTTTTATATCTGTTGAATTATACTACTGACTATTAATGCCAAAATCTCAGTGGCTGAACTCCGTACAAGTTTATTTTTATCTCAAGGACTCCAATTCTGTTGGTTTCGGTTAGGGATGCCCAACTGGGCCACTTTCCTTCAATCAGTGACACAAGAACACACACTTTTTACTTAATTATGACTCTACTATTTTAAAGCTGGCTTTTGTTGTCACTTCGTGGGTAAGTCTTCATTCCAGATAGCTAAAAATTGAAAAGAAGACGAGAAGAGTTAAAGGATAAGGCATAAGAAGAATATATACAATGTTTATAACATTTTATTGACTGGTATAGAACCATATGGCCTTAGCTTCATGCAGGGAAGACTGGCATATAATCTAGCCATATGCTCAGTAAGACAAGAACATGAATTTGTCGATCAATAACCATCCCTTTCTAACTTTGATACTCCAGTATTGAGCCTAAAAATTTGTAGGCATTTAGTAAATGTTTGATGAATGGGTGACTAGCTGAATGTTCAAATAGATAGATGGTTGCTTCTCTTATTGAGGGAATAATGGATGAAAAGGTCAGTAGTTGCATCAAAAATGACTGGTAGAAAAGGTATGCAAATAAAAAAAAACTCTTTGCCTTATTCTATGGCATATTATTGTCTTAGTTTTCTCCTTTCTTATTGTCTCATGTTAAAGGATGAATGTAAGACTTCAGGAATAGTGTAACATATATATTAAGCTCTGTGGATTCTATTCCAACTTTAATTTCATCATTGCTCTGATTTTTTTTTTCATTTTTTTCTACTATATTTACATTTATTTCTTAATCTGATTAAGACAGATTTGTACATGCAATATGGTAAAGTTAATGGGATATGGCTTCCAAATACAATATTTGGTTGGATTTAGGCAAGGCATTTTTCAAAGTATAAACATAAAGTTGTATGTAAAATTGACAATAGAATTGTAAAGGTTTATAAAAACTTCAAAGTACTTATTCCTCTTTAATTTTGTATGTAATAAGGAAATAGATGGGAATGAGTACCAGAAGCAACTTATAGAAGATCCCTAAGATGTTCCAATTTTAAACACTCAACCAGACTTGGATAGATAGTCTTCGTAGTTTATACAGCTTCTTTTTAAGGTTTTTGAATATTTCTCAGTGTGGTAGGCAAAATAATGACCTCCCAAAGACCTTCATGTCCTAATCCTCAGAACCTGTGAATAAGTTACATTACATGGCAAAGGAGAATTAAGGCTGCAGATGAAATTAAGTTTATGAATCAGTTGACCTTAAAATGGAAAAATTATCCTCAATTATTCAGATGGGCCTAATGTAATCAAAAAGTCGTTAAATATGAAGAGGAAGGTAGAACGTCAGTGTCAACTGTGATGTGATGTGAGAAAGACTTGACTGGTCATCCATCGTTGGCTTTGAAGATAGAGGAAAAGAGTTAGGAGCCAATGAAAATGGATAACCACTGGAGGTTGAAAAAGTCAAGAAAACAGATTTTCTTTTAGAACCTCCAGAAAGGAGTGTAACCATACAGATACTTTCATTTTAACCCAGTAAGACCCATTTTGGACTTCTGACCTCCATAACTGTAGGATAATACATCTGTGTTGTTTTAAGCTATTTGTTACAGCAGAGATAAGAAGCTAAGACACTCAGAAAACCAGAATGTTTCTAAGTTATGAATTCCACATTTTCCTCAACACATGCTGATAGTTGATCAACATGAGACCAGTAGTTTAGAAATCTAAAAGTATATAGTTGTCGATCGAATTTGTTGTTTTATTTGCCTTATTCTGACCAAATCATATTTATGCCATAACTAGCATCTAGTATTTGGGAACCCTTTGAAAAACTCAGAAGATATGAAATGCCAAGGTAAATCTTGGCTAATAGCAACTTTATTTGGTCACATTGATGAGGTAAAAGAAAAATTGATATGTTTTTAGATTCATTTCGACTCCCATTTCCAACTTTTAGGTATCTCTCGAAAGAAATGAACCATTTTATGCAGTATCTTAACCATGATCTAGATTTTCATATTTGAGTAGCTAAATAATGGGTTATTGGTTGAAAATTTAAAAGGAACTGAAACATCACAATAGTATAAAGTATCTTTTTTGATAATTTTGCTAATTAAATTGTTATAGAAAAGTTGCAAAACTATGTATGCCCCATAGGAAGGTTTATTGCTTTTCTGAAATATTCCAGTAAGAAACCAAACTTTGAACACTTAGAAAACATCATAATATGCAAGGCCCAAAGTTAGATTACTGAATTGTTTTGAAGAGCCATCAAATAATTGATCAGAAAGTAAAACTGTGATTATAGAATAAAATCACATTTGAATTGTAGCAAATAATTGCAAAAATAATTAAAATCACAAATCCTCCCAGTAACAATGTGAAACACTTCTCTTTAGTGCCCCACAGGGATAGAACTTGTTGGCTTTGATTGGGATTAAACCTGGAGGTAAAAGAAAAGGAAAAGTGTGGTCTGGAAGAAATTATATTAAGAACATATTCTTCATAAGAAAAAAAAAGTTCCTGAAAAGTGAATTTGGAAGTTATGTAATTTCCATTTCAAAGGGCGGAATTTATTATAGTTCCTTTTAATGATTTTTAAAGGCATCAATGTAAGCTTGAGCTTTCATTTATAGATAGATTTCCAGTTCTCAGTTTATTTCTTTTTCTATTATGATAAAATAGAGCCATCTTGTTTCATATCTCTAATTGAAAGAGTAGAGACTTAATTAAGGGGAGAAATTTTGCTTCTAGAAAAATTATTGATATGATTCTTGTAAGCAAATGACTCTAGAGGAGTCAAGTAAAAGAAAAAAAAAAGATTTTGCTTATATAGCTCACATACAATGCATTGTAGTATTCATTACTGAATGAAACCATAGCAGTAGAAAGAATGATTTCTGAAAATATCTTTCATCCTTTAAAAAAAATCTGGTAAGAAAAATGCAACCTGAAACACACAGATACATTGCTTATGTTCCAGTTGGCCTTCATGTTAGCCACTCAATCTTTCTTTTGTTATATATATTGTGATCAAAGTGTAAATGTCTACCCAATCTATGACATCTCAGGTTTCTTTGAGATTTAATAAGTAGGATTGCCCAAGCAAAGGAGATACTAAGGAAAACCTTAAACAACAGATAATGATCTACTCTAAAATCTACTCTTGAATTTAAAGCGCGTAGTTACAAACAACAAATTCAACCTCAATTTCCAATATTTTAAATCAAATTATTTTATTCTAAATTATTTGCTGAGCCCTTATCATATCTTTTGAACTGTCCGAGACATTTTAGACTTAAGAGATTTGTAATTATATAGTGAGAATGAAGCCTCCACACAGTAAGGCACTGGAATAAAATAAGACAGGTGGTATGTAGTTTGTTATAGGAATGAATGCAATAATAGTAAATTACTTGGTGTTTATATAGCTCCAAATTAATTTATCCTCTTTGAGTATATTCTACTACAAAAACTCAAATACTGAGTTCAAATTTTAGCTAGGCTATCTCAATATAGCTATATTTAAGAAATACATAAATATTAATTGAGCATATACTATGTCAAGTCTTTGTGTCATAAAGTCAGGTTGTAACGAATAAGTAAAAAAAAAATAGACATTGTTTTTATCTCTTTCAGAGCTTATACAGTGATGAGAGATACATTCAAGGAAATAGGTAATTACAATACAGGGTGATAAATACTATGAAGAATTAGTTCAGTGGCCATAGAAGGCTGTGAGGATCAGGACTGAAGAATGAATAGAAATTCATCAAAAAATGGTTGCTAGAAATATTCAAGTAGAGAGACTAGCATACAGCAAATGTCCAAAGGTGGGGAAACAAAAAGAAAGGAAGGTCAAGAGCAGGAGAAGAAGGGAGAGAGAGAGAATGAGAATGAATATCAATGGCTAGGTGAAGTCTGAGCAAACATGTCAAAGGAAATGAGGTGAAAGAAAAAGCATGAATTGTGTCATAACTAAAACACACTCAGCTTTGCTTATCCATCTATCCAGGACAAAAACATTTCCAAATGGTTGGCAACCTATCTGAAATTCATGCTCACAAAAAGCAACACATCATCTTATCATCCTATGATTTTTTTTTTTTTTTTCCAGACGGAGCTAATTTATCCTTAGAAGGATACTGGAGGAACAGTAGAAAGGCAACATAATAAAGGCAGTGAGCATTGCCTTCTGGTCACATCTACTAAAAAATCATAGCTCTTTATTGTGTGGTACAGAGTAGGGAATCAGTCTCCAGAATGGCTACATCTCACCTTTCCACACCTTACTCTTTATACTTGTTTCTACAACAGAAGTTACACACTTGAAACTAAGAGCGACTCAAAGTCCATATGCTGCTTATAGATGTGTTTTGTTGTAACCACACAGTGATACTATTTCCAGCCAGCATTTATAAGTTTCGAAACTGTCATTTAAAAAATCCGTATTCCTAGTTTTGGGATAAGAAACCTGAAGTTCTAGAAACACTGAGTTTTCATTTATTCATGGAAGAAATTGGCTGGAGCAAAATAATGGCAGCTTCTGTAGGTAGAGCAGGCAAACATTAGTTTGCTGCAGTCCCAAACATTTTCTTTCATATGCCCAACCTCTACAGATCTTTGAAATGTTGATCCAGAGTATAACTTTTATGGCTATTAACCTTACTGGATTAATTTAGGTAGGTTTTACCTTGTCTCCTGGGTTGCTGGCTTGTGGTATAGTCTTTTGCTCTGCTTGGAATCATATTTTACTTTTTGGCTAAGTTTCTATCACTGTTTTTGGATTTCAATCGGTAGGCCTTCTCTTCTTATATATTGCCCCAGTGGACGAGTCCTCACATGTTTGTAGTATATCTATTTGTAGAACAGGGCTATCACCATTTGTAGAAGATCAAATTCACTCTCGTGTTCAGAGACCTTCCAGAGCTGTCCATAGCACTGAGACAAAGTCCTACCATTTACCCACAGAGATCAGTGGTAACTTTTCCGAAAAGATCACTAACTGCCCAGCTCATGGTTCTCCTGGTCATTCCATAAACATTTCAGGTGTATTCCCAACTCAGAGCCTTTTATCCAGCTGGCACACTCATACTCAACGAGTTTTCACCTCCTTCTTGTTTCATACGTATCTGACGTTTTCAAAGGCCTACCCCAATTACCCTACTTAATAGAGCAATTTGTCCTGCTTTCTGCTGGCACTTACAGCTCTCCTTATTTTGAGCCACATTTGTGGTTCTTGTTGTCATTGCTGTCACAGCACTCATTACTTTGAAGCTGTACACTTTGTAGGTTCATTCTGTTTATTATATATTGTCTGTCTGACTTTTTAGAATATGTCCTATGTCAAGACAAGAATTGGTATCTTTTGTGTTGTTGTTCATTGATCTTCTCCAAGGACCTAGACTAGTGCCTAAATAATAAATAAATGAATAAATAAATGGATAAAGTATACCTGAATATATGTGAATAAGTGATATATAATGAAAATCAAATTGCAAGAACTTCGGCTCTGTCCTACAGTTTATTCACAAGGGCTCTCACAGTCACATTCAAAAGGTTTGTTTGGGAAGATCAATGTAATACCGTCATAAAAATGTGTTAGTGTAAACGTCCTCTGTAAGCCTGACTTTTCTAATCTGACAAAAAGAGTACATTAATGCCTCTGAGACTTAGTGTGAGGATATAAATGAATAAATGATTGTAACTGTTCCTTATAAAAGTACTAGTTGTTACTAACAAAATAATAGAAACACGTTTATTCAGCATATGCCATGCATCAGGCACTATGCTAATGATTTCATAAATATTACCACTTTTGATCTCATTGAGTTCTTATAATAACACTACGGTGCAGAACATAGTATTTTTATACCCATAATTCAGATGAGAAAAACCACAATTTAAAGAAGTCACTGACAGAGCCATGACTGGAACTCAGTTTTTTGAATCCAAATCACTTTAACCATTATTCTTTTCTTGTGTGTTATATTACAAGATAACGCTGTCATTGTTTCTGACAGACTCAGGCACATCTATCTCACTTTGTCTTTTCCTACACTCTTATTTCCCCCAAATGACACAACAGGGCATGGCTGCACACCAGCACTCTATCGAGGAATTGCTGAATGGTGTTGATTTGAACTAGAAGGCACAATAATAACCAAAGGGTCAAATGCCTACCAGAGCAGGAAGACTACATCAGAAAATGTTCAGTGGTTTAACAAATGTCAAATTTATAGTCTCTAGTTTGGAACAAAGGGAACAAGGCAACAAATAATAGAGAAAAATAAAGGAAATATATATATTTTTAAATTGAACATATTTTCCTTTGGTTTCCCTTCCCTTTCTCATCTAAGCTAACTCCATGGAATGCTAGTCTACAGGAAACATTCTTATTCTATACTTAACATATTTTAGTGGGAGAAAAGCAAATGAGAGATTGTCATCTGCCCCAGATTCTTGGCGTTTGCAAGATTTTCTACAACTAGCAATGAACTAGAAATGCCGTTCCTTCCACTCAGTTGCATAGTTATGTGCTAAAACAAAAAGAGAAAAAGCAAAAAATGCAATTTGGGCAGTTGTAGTCCTCCAACCCAGCATTTTTTTTTTTTAGCTTATATTTTTTCAAACGATATTCCAACAATCATAGTAATTTAGCATGTTATGTTCTTGATGGTGGTGGGCAGAGAATGATTATGTAAGAAAATAAGGTATATTGTGCTGTTTGATATTGCACTTCAGCAAAGGAGCATTACCAGCTGAGAGTAATCAGGCAGGAAAGAGCAATTAGGCAGAAATTGCCCAGAATGTGCCTGAGTTTAATGAAGGTAGAAAGGTGAAGATTGTTTATGGTTTGGTCAGCACACTGGGAGTTCAGAGTACAGAAATGTACAACTCCAAAAGCGGGGAGTGTTAGTGCCACCTATTAAGTGATCACTTTTAGATCTAAAGAAATTGCTTGCTGTGTAGGAGAATGGAGGACCACTTCAGATGTTGGGGACTCTCATAGCATGAGTGGTTTGCCCCATGTGAGTCGGCGCTTCAAGTGACATGTAATGAAGAAACAGGCTATGATCTCTGAGATTATGGCTACCTTCTTAGGAAAACACGTAGAACACGTTTAGAGGAATAGGATTGCTCCATATGAAGCAAAATGACTCAGGAAGCAAATCCAAGGAATGGGAACATTCCTTGGGTGAGGAAGTGATCCAGTAAAATGAAAGTTTCCTTAAAACAATGGTTAAAACTACAAGAGAAAATATGGGTTAGAAAGATAAGTGACACCAGCGATGCCTCACTCTGTGTGGCACTTTGCTGCTTAAACAGAACTTATACAAAAACCATGTCAGTTGCTGCATGAGGCAACATGGTGCATTGGAAAGAGCGTTTGAAATCACAGGCGAAGATTTTCATTAGATATGACCCTTGCTAATTATAACACTTCAGCCTTATTTAAAATTTCTGATTCTTGGTTTTCTAATCTTTACACTGAGGATAATACACCAAACTCATGGCTCATTGAAGTGAGAAATAAAGGAGATAATATTTAAACCAGCTAAGGCTGTGCCTGGTACATAGTAAGTCTTCATTAAATGTCAGCTCTCTTCTGTGCTCTCTGGGCTCATAAAATAGTAAAATGTCTGTTGCTAACTGATCTATTTTTTCAAGTCAATGTATTAAAATGCAAGCTAGAAGAAATAGAGACATGTTGTAAAGACATGAAACAAATAGTTTATAACATTCTGCTTATTTATTATAGAGCATTGAATCTTTTTTTTTTTTTTTTTTTTTTAAGGCAAGGCAACCCTTGGTTGACCTGACAGATTGCAAGGAACTTGTCAGCTTAAAAATGCTTATTATTTTATTTTTTATGCCTACAGCACCTGGTCTTCCTAGGTAGTCTCTCATTCAAGTACTGACGAGGCCCAACCCTGCTTAGCTTCCGAGATCAGATGGGATCCAGCTTGTTCAGGGTGGCATAGTCGTAGACGAGCATTTAACTTTTTAATGTTTTCAAAAAATTTCCATTTGATTTTCAGATTTTTTAATTATAAAAAAGTGTTGTTAATTTCATATTTTTACACTTTATACACTTTAAATTTTTTTCAGTGATAAAATGAAGTCACATTGCTTCAATTAGTATTTAAATTAATATCTTATAAACCTATTACACTCAACTCACTTTTCCTTACCTTTAATTTTTCTTTATGTTGTGCTGCTGCTTCTTCTATAGTATGTATAATCCTTCTATAATAGTATTTATACTAAGAAATATATATTTGATCTTTGTCCCCATTTCTGGTACAGAGCTCCTAAAACTCTTGGAATTACCTAAATGATAACAGCCATAAAGGTATCTTAATATTTTCATAATAAACCCCATTCACCCACACCTGAGTTTATGTTAACGAGGTCACTTTTGGAAAGCTGTTTGGTTGCCAGGCGAACCAAACATGTGATTGGAGGGTTGAAACTTTTAGTCCCACCTTTCTGACCTCCAGGGAGGAGAGATGGTCTGGAGTTTGAATCAGTTGCCAAAAGCCAGTGATTTAAGCAACCATGCCTATGTAAAGAAGCCTACATAGAAACACAAAATGACAGAATTTGGAGAGTTTTGAGGCTGGTGGAGAATCAGGAGCGTGGCATACACAGAGAGCATGGCCGCTCCACACATTTCCCCATACCTCGCCATATGCATTTCTTCCATTCGGTTGTTCCTGAGTTAAATCATTTTATAATAAATCGATAATTTCATGAGTAAAATGTTTCTCTGAGTTTTGTGATCCATTCTAGCAAAGAACCTAAGAAAGGGGTCATTGGAACATCTGTAACCAGTGGGTCAGAAGCACGGGTGACAAGCTGGACTCGTAATTAGCATCTGAAGTAGAGGAGAGAGGACTCTTGTAGGAATGAGCCCTTAAAATGTGGGATTTGATGCCATCTATCTGCATGTAGTGTCAGCATTGAGTCAAACCGTGGGACACCCAGCTAGTGTCACAGAATTGTTTGATGTTGGGGTTAAAAACACACAAAAGAATTGGTATCAAAATCAGACCTCATCTTCTCTTCTCTTGATTCTTGTATCATCATTGGTTTATACATTATTTATAGCAATTTTATTCATATAATGTCAATAATTTTATCCATTATTTCTATTTTCCTTAATATGATGAATGTAACAGTAGGAATTAGAAATAGTATCTCCTATCTTTATTTTTGTTTTTAAATCTCTCTCTGTATTAGTTATCTATTGCTGCACAACAAATCACCCCCAAACGTAAATGGCTTAAAGTAACAACCATGTTATTATCTCAGAGTTTACATGGGTAAAAAATCCTGGCATGCCACCGCTTGATGCTTTTGGCTCAAGGTCTCTCATAAGATTGCAGTTAATCTGCCATGTCAGCTGGAATTGTGGTCTCATCTGAAGGTTTAAGTAGGGTAGCAGCATCTGCTTCAAAGCTCACACATGTGATTATTGGCAGATCTCGTTTCTTTCCCACATGGGCCTTTCCACAGGGCTGGCTCACAGCATGACAGTTGCCTTCACTCTGGGTAGGGTGCAAGAGAAAGCAAGAGAGGGCACACAAGACAGTTCATAATCTAAACTCAGAAGTGTCATACAATCACATCTGCCATAATCTGGTTACAGAAAGTAGTCAACAAGTTCAGCTTGCACTTAAGGGAATGAGGTGACACCAGGGCATGAATATCAGAAGGTAGTGACCATTGGGAACTATCTTAGAGATTGTCTCTTATCTAAAATTTCCTTTTGATGTTTACAGAAGGCCTTAGTTCAGGCCCCCAATGTCATTAAGATCTGACTACATCTTCAGATTATACTCTTAACTCTCTTTAAGCCATCCTCTTCACTGGCAAAATATTTGCATTGTAAAAGTTAGATCTCTTTGAGTAGTCCTCCACTGGGAAAGGAAGAAGTTCCTATTATCTTCAGAATTTAGTAACATTAAAGCCCTAGGACGGTATTCAAGGTGTTTGAAAATCTATCCCCTGCCTTCCTTTCCAGCTTTATGTCACCTATCAGTGTCTCTACTTCCTACCTCAGAATGGTCCTGGGGAGCAAAAATAAGCTTGATAATTGAAGCGAGCTTATAAAATTGCTTAATATATCCCTGTGTTCAAACTGGACCATTGGAAATGTACAGGTGTAAACATCCAGATATATTTTAGATAACATTTTACCAGATAATTCCTCAGATCTTAGCAAGTGAATCTACTTCAAACATGCAGAATTAACTTCCTTGGACACAGCTGCTACTTCACAGAGCCCAACAAGTCAAATCTTCAAAACAATGCATGCTTCTGCTTCAAAAATGCCCTTGATATTTTCCTAAATTTCCTCCATATCTTTTCTCATACAAAGTGCTCTTTCTTTAATGTTACAATTGAACATTTGACATAGTATATTTCTAATATCACTGCTTTTTACTAATTTTAAAAAGAAACATCAAGAGACTATCTAGCCTCACATCGCACAACCAGTGAGTGAAAAGACTCAGAAACACAAAGCAAATGATCTATTCTTGTCTCAAATCCTCTCCATCATATAGCTCTGTCTCTCTTATGTTGTTACAGTCTGTATCTTATAAAAAAAAAAAACATGCAAAGATTTGGATAGATACTCCATTTTCCTCCAGCAGTTTTTTTTTTTTTTTTAAAGAAATCAAAGTACAAATGCAAAAAATCATAAGTATTCTACTGGTTTCTGTAAAGAAAATAAAATCCCCTTGTTGTGAAATTTGGCTAAGTTAAAGAGTGATGTTTGAAATTATAAAGGCTCTAAAATTAACTATTAATTTAATATATAACATGCTGAATTTAACTACTAATTTAGCATATATTTTTAACAAGAACAAAAGTATTTTTTATAGAGGCAAAATCTTGCTCACGTCCATACTTAGAGAAGAGAGAAGCAGATTAGGTCATGATTATACTTACACTGTATATTTTAAAACTGTAGTGGATAACCTTTGTAAAATAATTCATCTCTAGTAAACAAGTCACATGCATCACCCATGTTTTTAATGGATGACAGTGTACTTAAAGTCTATCTATCTTTTTAATTTGTCATTGTTTTCATTCTTCATCAGTATTTTCAAATAATACTACTGAAAAGGCATTCTATTTGCTTGGGCCAAAATATGGCTATTTTTTCATAGAGCATTAGAGATTTTTTTTTTAAATGATCTATGCTGCTCCTTCCTGCTGTAAATATTGTCCTTTGACAATCTAGTGGTATGTAGGTGTGAATGTGGGTGTGCATATTAATGAATGGAAGCAAAGCTGTAGATAAATCAGCATATGCAAATGCTGTCTTAATAAAGGGATACATTGTTTTGTTTTGTTTTATTTTGTTTTGTTTTGTTCTGTTTGTTTTTTCTACTGCTTAGGCCAGAAGAATTGCTATCAACATAAAGACTGTTAAAATGTAATGACTGCAGAGTTATCTCAGGGGGAGTAAGGTCCAGTTTTATCTCTCTGTCTCCAGGGGAGTGTATGAAAACTAAGCATAAACATTTTTTGTGTGTGGCAGATTTTTAAAGCTAATTTTTAGTAAACCGTGGCTCCACAGAAATCCACTAAAGGGAAATAAACTACTCTCGTATTAAGAGCATTATAAAATAAAATTTGTCTAGTGTATATAATATATTTAAAGGGAATTGATGGGGAGTATAATACCAATAGCATGCAATATTTAGTATGGCATGAAAATATTTTAAATGTGTATTGTAAGACCAAAAACTTGGAACAAAATAATGTTCAACTAAAAGTAAAAATTGTATAATGGCTATCCGTAGCAGAGGGGAAAATAAAACTTTTCTTCATCTTGCCAGTTGATAAAATATAATTATGTGTGTGTGTGTGTGTGTGTGTGTGTGCATGTATGCATGTGTGTGTTAGAAATAATGAGGGCAGGCTCTTAATTAGCTGAACAGGATTAAGATTAATTTTAAATGTATTGGAGAAAGAGCTTTAAAACACTCAGATAATATAATCTCCCATCTCATAAATCACCAAAAAGAATAAACTTACATTTTCTTGGGTATGAGTATTTTTGCTGGCAAATAGCTACTCTGAAAGGAAAAAATATAAGTGTAAACCTCAATTCAATTATTTTCATTAGAATTTGAAAATTAAACATTGTTAAATGTCACATAAAGAAAAATGTATTGTAACCACAGCATTTATCTGTGTATTAACATAGAAACTTCAATGATACATTTTCAGAATTATTGTACAGTATAGCTCATTAGCTAGAACGTATCACAGATTCATGAGAAATAAATCATACTAGTCATTACTAGGAAAATTAACTGAATTTAGAGAGCAAGGACTTTCTCATGTTTGCCTTCCTGTCACTTATAAATTTAAATAATATATAGTATTATAAACTTGTAAAATATAAACAATTTTTTGCAACTTTAAAATTCTTATTGAATTTTTTTCTGAATGTAAAATAAACAAACAAAGTAGTTTCCTGCAGTAGAGCTCTTCTTAACTGTGAGATTAAGATGACTAATATTTGTAATAGTTCGTATTAATATATCGTTTAAAAAAAAGTTGTCAGATTTACCATTGAATATAACTGGGGTGACTACGACAACAACAAAATCTAGTTGTTTTGTAGAAAGTCCTTTTCTGAAGGGTTCATGGGTGGAATTTGAAATTTAATGAGTATAAATGTCAAGTCATGCATGTGCAGAGAAAGCGCCAAGCTAAATTCAATTCCAGTGGCAGTGAATTAGTTAACAGGGTGAAGAGATAAGGATAACTAACTAGATTCGGTGTTTAAATTCTCATTGCATCATACAGGAGCCAAGAAACTAATAAGAGGCTGACTTGGACCAAGACCGACATATTATCTCAAGGATGGTGTACTCTCTTGTTTCACGGGAAATGCTAGGTTCGATGGCTAAGCAGCCATCCAGAAGCTGCCACAGATCTCTATGATAAAGTATTTACTACTGTTTTCTACTTCTTCATTTTCTAAAGCAATCTTCTATATGCCTAAAGTCTGATTTAATTTCCAAACCCACCCTTATAGGAATCAAAGAAGATACTGTATTTATTATTCTCATTTGAAACATGAAGAAACTGACCCCCAAAATAGTGAATGATGCATCACACTTTATTACTAACAGTGGAGAAAAGAGTCAATGTTATATGATGGCTGACTCCATCCCTTAGCACAAAGAATCATTCTGTAGTACAGTGATTCTTCAATTAGATTTTTAATGTTCATTATTTTTTTACCTGCTTATTTATTTACTTTTGACATTAGGACTTTGTTTTTTGATAAAATATTACAAATAAGTCCAGCCTATAAAACAGAATTAAACTGAGCTATTTTGATCAATGTAAAATTGTTACTAGGCTGAGGGATACACTTTCCTCTGTCATCTCCTAAAATAAGTCCTCTAGGTGAGAGGAAGCAGCTTGCAACTTTAAAGAATCCCATTTCTTTTCAAATAATAAAGGTTGCTAAAATGCTGTAATGTAAACAGGAAAAAGAACGCATGGTCTGACTTCTAGGATTCCTTGCCTTAGCTGGTTTTCCTCCCTCTGTGATAATAAAGCATCAACATCAACATATTGTTAAAGATGACTAATTTTTGACATTCTCTTGGGTAGGCTAGAATGAGATCTGCCCTCTGGAGATGCTGAATGCACACTACAAGAACAGCATGTCACAGACACAATATGGAATGAACAAATCATTTAACCCCTTTTAAGGCCAGACTTGTCCTATAACTGCTTTGGCCTAAGGTGGTATTAATTTTAAATTATTATTTTTAACTCCTATTACTAACCTTCTTCTTGACCATACCTGTCTTCTAACCTACCAAAGCAAAACCTAATCCTATGAATGAAATGCATTTCTTAAAAGGAGTCTTAGTCTTTAAGTGGTTAAGTTGCACCTCTAGGATCTCACAGAACAATATCAGTCATCTTATGTCAAGAAAAAAATAATGTCTAATCTTTGACAGAAATGAATTACTTCATATGGGACAGCTACATTTGGTCTGATACTTGTCAGGTTTCACTGGGAGATGAGGAACTAAGAAATAGATTTCATCAAATTCTGAGATGGGAGGAAATGAAATCTTAGCAAAGAAAACAAGTTATGCCCCTGAAATGAATTGTACGAGTGGGAAAATACATCAGGTGAAAGTGAATGTTAAAATTATTTGCCAACAGATGACATAAAATATTTTGGACAGATATTTAAGGGCAGAAAAGCCTAATATTACCAGTTTATAAAATATTCATGTATTCAAGAAAACTAAATGATCTCTAGATTTGAGAATTACTTGTAAATAGTCTCCGGTTTTAGCAGTATTTTTTTTTTTCATGGTTCTCCTATTTCTTTCCATGAGCTGCCTATTTGATATGGGATTAAAAAAAAAAATAGTTTACAGTACAAAGTTAATCCCTTAGCTTGAATGTGTCTAAGAGAACTTCTCAATACTTGCTTACCTGGATCACTTCGAATTTAAATAAGGGGACCACATGCTCTGTCTTGCATCAATAAAGAATGAAACATCCTATTTGTCAAAAGAAAAGGGGAGAGGGCCAGATAGCTTAGGGATTAAGAGCAGGTGATGGAACCTTTCAACGCTAAGTCACTTCTTACCATCTGTTTGGGGTAGGTTGACTGTGACAGAAATCATTACTATCTAAAGGCTGTTCAGTTGTCTCCTACTTGTCAAAGACATGGCAGTCTTCACCTAACTCTTGTTAGACAGATGTCCCTATCACACAAATCCCATCCTGATTAGCAGCCACTGAGTTTATCCCTTAGGGCAAAATGTGAAAGTTTCCTACCTCTGTCAACATGAGAGAAAATGCTGCTTCAGATTTTGTCTATAAGCATGGTGCCCCCGATGCTTTATCTTTGTCTGATGAAAGGAAGATCATTTGGAGATGAATATTCTGCTCTTTTAAGTCTATTTAATATAGTCGACTCCCCAAAGTTAAAAGGCCCTAAAAATGCAATTTGCAAAATTTTAAATAGATGAACTTCTATGAGTCTTTCTTACACAAAAGAATACACTAGTTTGAGGGAAAGGTACATTCTTTGCACTCTCACATCTCAAACCTTAAACTTTAACCAAGAATATTATATCGATTTTTATTTTTTTTTTGTTTATGTATAACACATATACAGAAAAGTCTATGAATGATCAGAATTTTTACAAAGTTACTACACCCATGTAAAAAGTGCTCTCATACAAATGGACCGTCACCAACACCCCAGAAAGCATTCCTTGTGGCCCCCGCCTCTCGGTTTCTACCTTTTCCCAAAACAGCCTTTATCTTTATTCCTTCACTATTGGTTTTGGGGGGTTCACTAATATAATTTAGTTCTTGATTTTTTTCTATTTAGGGATTAAAAACATTTTTTATTGCAACTAGCAAAATAAAAAATATGTATTATGCACAATAAAAGATGAAGTTTATAACCTTGAGAGTTGGATTACCTGTGGTCAAAGCTGGTCATGGTTTATACTTTCATTATCAATGGTTTCATCTCATATTTGTCTGTAGATGAAGATATCAAGAGGTGCGATTAAATGCAAGGTTTCAGACTATAACAGATAAATTATACAGAAACAGGATGAAAGAAAGGTGAAGTAGAATAAGTTCTGTATCAATGACAGTATTGTATTTCTACCATTTAATTGCATTATCATTTTAGGTAGGATATTTAACTCTTCTTGGTTTCAGTTCCTTTAAATGTAAGTGGGAATGCTAATAATGGCTTGCTAAAGTCACTTCTTCCTAAGATCTGTGATTCTAGGAAGATAGTCTGAGAAAGATTTTTTTCCCACTTTGTGCTCTCTTAGCACCAACACTACTACAAAGTTGGAGGACTGAGCTCTTTTTATCTTTATGTAAGTAGAGATGGTAGGTGGGGGCTTGTCATGCTATCTGTTTTGAGCTAGGGAATACAAGACGTGTGAATGAATCTCTCTTTATGCCAAGGTCACAGCGAAATGTCTGTTTCAGACTATCTCAAGCCATGAGGCAACACTAACTTTGTTTAGTCTCAGCAAAAATCTCTGAGAGGTGGGATACAGACTTAATCTTTCACATTATACAGATAAGAAATGAAATCACTGAACACTCAAGTGATTTATGAAGCATAAGCTAAAAGTTAGAAAGAAAAAAAAAATCTGGTTTCTTGTGTTCTGTCAGCATTCTTTATCAGAGCTCCCTCATGCTCCTGGACCAAATATACATTTTTTATGGTCACTGGTATGCATACTAGAGAAACTGTATTCTGCCAAAGGTGGAATGTGAAAAAGACAAAAGGACCCTTTCTTATTAAGCCCTTGACCTCTGGTGTTCAGTTTTCCCAGTATTATGTGCATGTGCAAACTGCTTTATGGCAGAAATGTCAATGCCAGAACTTTAAAGAGGTTAATCAATACTGAGCCTCAATCAAAATCTTACCATTATGTTTCCAAACTCTGGAATGCTTGTGGAGACTTTTACATATTCACCGAAATGCTTTAAGAGCATGGAGGTCGGGCTCTTTAAATTGTTCAAGTGTTGCCAACCATCAGCAGGTCCCTGTAAATGATAAACAAGGAACAGAGCCACTGTCCTCCTGTTTGATACTTGTTTTCCCTGAAGAGGGCTGGAGCTGTTGGCTGAAATGTCAGAATAAAACAAGACTTGTCTATTTTTAGTTTCAGCTCATACGGTTTCCCACCTCTTTAATCATACATCAAGATTTTAAACCAGCTACCTTTTGAGAGGCTCCGAGTTAAGGAGAGCTGAAGTCAATAAATGGGGAAGATACTTTTATTCAAGTCATTGTAATACATAGTAACGTAAAGCATCTTTTTTTATTATGCAGTATCGTTGTCATTCTTTTAGGTTTTTGGCTGCCCTAATCAGTGTGTGTGACTAGATCCTTGGTCACAAAAGTGAACGCCCTGACAAGGGTTCCACAAGGAATTAAAATGAAGAACAAAACAATAGAAGGAAAAATGTAAGATATAAAAAGCGTCCTGACTAGAAATTTCATTTCAGGATAGTCTTGCCTCATTCATCTCATAACATGACCACAGAGAATGTAAGGAAATGAAGCATTATCAATTTTTAGCTCCAAAGCAGAACATTTTGGGTAATAGATAATAAGAATTGGAACAGTTACAACTGCACTGAGATCTCCGGTGGTGATCCAGTAGAGGGCACTAAGCTTAGAGAAATAATTAAATCATAGTAATATCTCTTATGTGGATAGATGATAGCGTGGTGAAAATTTGAGCATAGGTGAGAGTTTGAGCTAGAGGCATGGATAGAGTAGATACTTCATTCATTTGTTCATTCAACAGATATTTATTGATGCCTGCTATGTATTAAGATCTACTCTAAATCCTGGGAATAGAGTAGTGAGTAATAGTTGTGGAGATTGCATTCTAGTGGGAGGAAATAGATAATAACAAAATAAATTTTTATGTCAGATGGTTTTAACCAACATGAGGGATAAGGATAGATAGTAGAAATGGTTTTAGCTCAGAAAGCGTAATCATGGAAGCCCTGTCAGATAACTGATAAAGAGCAGAAACCTGAACAAAGTAAGAGAGTGAGTCATGAAGAAATATCTGGGAAAGAGTGTTTTGTGCAGTGGAACAGCACATGGAAAGGCACCGAAGTGGGAATATATTCAATGTATTTCAGGAAGAACACAGGGAGCAGAAGGCACAGTGAGTCATCAGCAAAGTGGTAGGACATGGAGTGAGAGGTCAGAGGGGGTCAAAATAAGCAATGCCATAGAAGTTATAATAAGCACTTTGGGTTTTACTTAGTGTGAGGTGAGAGGCTTTTAAATTATTGTGAAGTTTTAAACTAGCAAATCAGAGATTGGATTTGCCTTTTAAAAGTATTGTTCTGGCTGCTCTGTGAGACTAGTTTGTTGACTTCCCCGGTGGAAAACAGGAAAGCCAGTAAGGAAGTGAATTATCTTAGTTTTGATGATAGTTGGTGGTGGTTTCTTCTAGGCGGTAGCAGTGAGAGTAGTTAAATAAAGCTCAATTTGGGGTATATTTAAAAGGGAGATCTGACAGGCTTGGTGATGAATTTGAGGTGTGAGAAGGAAAATTCAAAGATGAAACTAAGATTTTGGCACAAAGAAGTGGTAGGATAGACTTGTGATTACCAAGTTAGAGAAGACTGTCAAAGAAATGGATTTGGGGAGCACGGGAGGGGGCAGTATTTGGGTAAAACAAGATTTCAAGTTTGGACAATTTAAATTTGAGATCTTGTGAGACAACATCCTAGTAGGGATGACAAATCAGTGGCTAGATATAGGAATTGAGTTCAAAGAACAAGTCAAGGCTAGTTTATAAATCAGTGCATCATCAACCTGTAGATGGGTTTAAAGCCATGAGTCTGAGTGAGTTCACCTAAGAAGTAAGCAAGATGGTAGACTGAATGAGGTTATTCATTAATCAATTCATGAAGTATAGGTTACGCTAAGATCCTTTTAGCCCTTTGATTCCTTGAAATTTAATGAAAATTAATTTTTACAATCAATTTGAGATGCATTTGTAATATAGTCTAGGTATAAGGTCATAAGCATCGTTTCTGTGGTTTATCAAATTTCAGACTATGAGTTATAGCACCATTATCTTGACTTTACGAGAGACTTGCTTAGAGCATTTTTCACCTAGGTTGTGTACACAAATAGAACATTGTCTTCTGTCCATTGTTTTTAACCCCCGTTCAATTGTGTGACATTCTTTCATCCATTTTCATAAGACTGCTTATCAGATTGTGCACTGCCTTTACCGTGAAATACTGATTAGTCTGTGGGAGTATTTTCTAGGGTTGATAAATCAATGTACAGGAAATACGGCACTTCATTTTAAAAGACAGTTAACTGTCTAAGCCAGTGTTTTGTTCTGTTTTGTTTTTTTAAAGTGCATTCTAAATAACATTAATTCCAAAGGATTTAATTTCTGGAAAATATTAAGTTAAATAGATTTCTGTACTGCAGGCCTTCTCAGGACCTTTAATACACCAATGAGACTTGACGCTTGAGAAAATAAGAGAAGCTATATTTTTTGTCATCTCTAATTGGTCTTTGAATCTTTTTAAAGCACTGGTCATAGGTCTAGTATCATGATGAATAAGCTTATTCAGTGGCTAAATACATTACATTAGCAGTTCAGTACTCTTTGATTTTGGATAATAAAAATGAAAAAAAAAATCTCTAAGTATACTAAAGAGCAGACACTATGGTTTACAACAATGATCTCATGTGTACATATAAAGTACATACAGAAATTACCCTCACATTATAGATGTAGGGAAAATTGCTGGAGAAGTTTACCCAAGGCCACAGAGCCAGTTGGGCATGCTGCAATTCCAACAGAGGTCACCAAATCAGTGGTTTGCAAATCATAGTCTCTGGAGCAGAAGTATTATTATCACCTGGGAACTTAGTAGAAATGCAAAATCAACACCATGAATCAGCAGCTCTGGAGGTGGAGCTCACTACTCTGTACTATAGCAAACCTTCCAGGTAATTCTGCAGTGTAACCACTGACTTTAATTATCGCAATCAACCGGAGTGGTATGTGTGTATGGTAGAGAGGTCTAAGAAGGTGACTGGGTTCAACGGAAATCATCATCTATTTGTTCTAAGTTAGAGATCTCAGCTTTTATTATAAAACAGAAACAACATGGAATTCTTAAAACACCAAGATGGCCTTCTACAGCCTGACTATCCCTAGGTGAGACCAGGTATAAAAGTTTATAAAAACTCCATAGGTGTTTTGGATGCGTTACCAGAATTGAGATAAATGTAAAAATCAATAGGGTACAGTCATTTGCTCATCTAGATCACTGCTTCCCCAAACTTGGATGTGCTTAGGAATACCCAGGAAGCATTATTAAAATATAGATTCTGATCCAATAAGTCTGGGCTGGGGCCTGAGACCTTGTATTTCTGTGTAGCTCACAGTTGATGTTGATGCTGTCAGTCTGAAGACATCCACATTGTGTATCAAGGATTTAATTTACCCTTACGATTTCACATTTTCTTAAACATGATTTTACATCAAATGCCTATGAAGTTAAAAAACTGAACTCAGGTAGAAGACTCCTCTAAAAGAGTTGCAAGTATGCTAGGCACAACACATTAGCATTTTATTTATTATCTTCCCTGTTGTACACTTGCCGATGGACCATCTTGGTCTGCATGGGACTGGTTTAGAAAGTGAATGCAGGACATTCAGTGCTGGTCTGAGTCAATCCCAGACAAACTGGGGTGAGTGTGTCATCATATAGGGCATGCACTTCCACCTGTTATGAAGAGATCCTGTCTTAATCCAGAAATATTTTCTAGTGAAATGACTATTCCTAGTGCTACCCTTGGGCATAGGGAGACGTGGGAGTGGATGGGTTTGCAGAAGCAGATTGCCCACCAATCTTTGACGATCTCACACCAGTATAAGATTCGCAGACCGACTGGTGGAGCCACAATTTGAATGCAAGCAGCCTGACTCCAGAGCCCTCGTCTTAACCACTCCTCCACTGCCCCAAAATATGTTATCCTTTGAGTGGTGTGAATGTGGCTCGGGAGTGTTAATATTTGAACTTGTATTTTTTATTAATTTTTATCCCATACTTTAAAAAAGTTACATTTTAGACATTTCTGTATATATATTTTAAATTTATAAACTAGTTGGTATGTGTGATTCTATATAAAATACTGTTAGGATGCATAATTCAAAAAGTATGGAGACTACCTATAGACCATAAATATATATTTGCTGAATAAAAGTATAAGAACTCTTACTTTCCCATACAGCTACTGTGTCCTATTAAACATGCTTTATTTATTTATTTTTTTAAGTAGAGTTCCTACTTATATATCCTTGAGTCCTTTTGCGATAGTATAGTTCACTGCTGAAAGAAAATGCCTGGTCACAATCCATGCTACCCCTTCCAAGCCTCTCCTTTGGAAATAGTTTTCATTGGCTTCGCCTTTATTCTCTGTCACTCAAATTGCAAGCTGATAAATGAGGGCACCTTAATATCAGGCTTAAAGTATTAAAATATAATTAGTTCAAGGGAGTTCGAAGTTATTTTAATATAGTTAGTAAAAATTTTGTTTAATATTCTGATATCGCACCTCCTTAAGTTCTAAAGACCTTCCTAAGAATTTCAGCAACACGACTTTCAAATTGTATTGATAGAATTGAGATTCAAAATAACCCCAATAGGAGACAAAATCTTTGAAATATATATATATATATACACACACACACACACACATATATATATGAGTAAACATGTACATATTATTTTTCATATCTGATAGAAACATTTTCTGATAACAATTTAAATTGTGATTCCTTAAGTTATTCTTCATACTCCAAATTCTATTTATCACTCTGGTCATTTTCTACTAACACATCAAGGCATTATTTGATCTGTTAAAAAAAAAAACACACACACACATAATAAATTTAAGCAAGTTAAAACTATAATTGAGGGTATCCTAAAATAGACTTTCAGTTCTCTATTTTTTTCCATGCAGATAATAAAAATTATATTATTCAATATGACCATTTTTTAAAGTTTTCTTAAACATTCATCACTTAACCAAACAGCAGGACAGTTCAAATAGAATAATTTTTGATTCTGGTTTAAAATGCATTTCTAGAAAATTAGGGCCTTTCTATTCACCAACAGCAAAAACAACAGCAGTGGAGTCCTTAAAAAGTACTGCGTTGTATATTTTGCATGAATTTTCTTAATTACTATTCATAACAAAGCAACATTACGCTCAATCTAACCACGTTCTCTTTCCTGATGCACTTGCTGGTCTTGGCCTCCGAGGCACCCCAGCTCCCTGCTGTTCCTCACCTCTGAAAGCAACAGCACAATCCGCCTTGCAGACTCCCACTCCTTCCTCTATGAAACATTTAATTCTAGATTTCCATGGCTTAGCATCATGTACTATATTAAATGGTGCCCCCAAAATGATGTGTCCAAGTCCTAACCTTGGTACCTGTGAACATGAACTTATCTAGAAATAAGGTCTTTGCAGATATCAAGTTAAATTTCAGATTGAGTGAGAATTGTTTTTATAAGAGAAAGGAGAGAGAGATTTGAGACACCGAGATACTTTTTTTTATACATGATGAGGAGACATAATTGCAGATAGAACAAATACTTAAGAAATAAAAAGAGGAACAGCTTTAAGGTTTAACAAATTTTAAACCTTAAATGAAACAAGAAAATTCCTAGAATGTATACCTTATCAAAACTGAATCAAATAAAAACATCAAGACTTTAACAATGAAGTAAATATATGAGACAACAAAATAATCCCATATATAAAATCACCTAGACCAGATATTAGATATTAACTGACAAATTCTTCCAGACTTTAAAGAACATATTTAATTTAATATAAACTCTGCTAAAACTCTAATGCCAATACAAAAACACACAAGACTAAAAAGAAAAAAGAAAAACGAAAGAACAAACTTGGTGGCTTAAAACAATAGAAATTCATTCTCCTGCAGTTCTGAACGCCAGAAGTCTAAATCAGAGTGTCAGCAGGATGATGCTTTCATCAAAGTCCACAGGAGAGATTTCTTCCTTTGCCTTGCCTCTTCCAGCTTCTGGTGTCTCTAAAAGTTCCTTGACTTGTGTCTGCATCACGCTAATTCCTGCCTGTGGGCTCCCATTGCCTCTTTCTCTTCTGTTAAATTTCCCCTGTGTGTCTCTTATAAAATAATTGTTATTAGATCGAGAGGTCGCGTAGATAAATCAAGGGTAATCTCATCTTAGGGTCCCTAATTACATCTGCAAAGGTTCTTTTTCCAAAAAGGAAGAAATTAACAATTTATAAAAATTAACCCACCATTTAACCCACCGTAGTATTATTCTATACAAGTTTATCCTCCCCCACCCCCCACAAAAAAAAGGAATGTAAGTCAGTTAAGAAAAAGAGAGAGATTATGCTCACATTCTTATTCTCATCTCTTCTTTCATATGTCTAAGTTTTCAAATTGAGGGTTTAGGCCAATTTTATGAACAGGCTAGTTGAAATGCATGAGATATAATGAAAAAGAGACAGTAGAAGTTTAATAGTTCCTTGGTAGCTGTCACAGACACTGTTATTACCAACCCAATTACCATTTTCATTTTGTCTCTACTCACAGAACCCCAATCTTGTTTGGTACAGCAATGTGCCGGGCATGATGGATCGAATGATAATTAAGACAAGCCAAGCATGACTGCCTCTTTGTTGATATTTACTTTCTAGTCTCTCTCTCAATTCAGGGCACCCGGTGACACAGTTTTGACCAAAAGAAGGTAAATGGCAAATTTTTGATTGTCAAAAAAAGTTTTCTCTCTGACAGAAGGAAAGTCTCACTCTCTCACCTCTTCTTCTGTGCTCAGATCTTTGGAGTGAAGCTGTAATGCTGAGGTTGTGGCATCAATCATGTGACTCAGATACAAGCCCAAGATGAAAATCCAAAGAGTAGAGCAGAGGTTGTTTGTTGTTTTACCAGTCTAATAATCACCTTGTGCAGACTTCTTCAAAGTGAGATAATTAATATCTCTGTTACTAAAACATGTATTAGTTGGGTAATCTGTTACTTAAAGATTAAACATACCTACCTAAATGGTAGGCAGTGACATTTCTGGTGCTCTTCATCCTTCATATTGTTTACTATATTCAAACAGCAAGCTGCATCATGGTCTTCTGTTGTACAGACTCACTTTTACAAGGTCAGAGGCAAGATGAAACATCAGTTCATCAAGATTGTTTTTAGTAGCTACCCCTGTCTGCCTAGGAGAATGAAGCAAGTGCTTTGTTAGGGACGCTATTCGTACTTCTCGCTATCCTTTGAATAATTGAATAATATTGACTGTGCTTTTATTGTGGAAAGAAAATTAAATCCTACAGGCATTAAAGTTTTATTATTTTTTCTGTTTTTAAAATATTTTCTAATAGATGCAATACTACTATTTGGTCCACACCCCCCACCCCCTTTTTTTGGATTTATGAGACAAATGCTTAGAGCTGTCACGTTATCATATCTACATGACAGATTTTCCTGGCAAATATAATGTTGACAGAAACAATTGACACCCAAACATCTAAAATATAAACCTCTCTTCAGATTATTGACTTATGACTCTAAGAAGAACAGCTTTTGATAGCCCTGACAATCACAACCTTGCTGTTTAAAAAGTATCTGTTTAAATGCCAAAGCTCGTTCCTATACATGTCTATTGGGCACATGTGAATATATTTAAGTTAGGTGCATACTGGGTCACTGAATATAGATTTGTTCAAGTTTAGAAGATAATGACAAACAATTTTCAAGTGACTTTATCAAGTATACAGTTCCACCAATAGTATGTGAATTCTAGATGTCTCACATCCTCTCCAACACGAGGTGTTATAAGACTTCTTATTGTTATCTCTCTAATGGATCTAGAGTGACATCCTATTTGATTTTAAATTGCAGTTCCCTGATTGCTAATGAGGCCAAGAACATTTGTATACATTATTCTTTTTTCTGGGTGTAAAGTATCATTAAATTCATTTGCTCTTTTTTTCTTTTGAATTGTATGTCATTTTTGTACTAGTACATTGTCATTTTTGTTATGAATATATGCTCCTATTTTACAGCTTGCCTTTTATTCACTTGATGTGATCTTCTGATAAATAAGAGGTTTTAACTTAATGTAGCTTAATTTATCAATCTGTTACTGCTTACCATTTAACAACTATTTCTCTTCACTTCAAGACCATAAAAATATTCTCCTAATATCGTGTTTTGCCTTTCTAATTTAGGTTCACAATCCACTTGGAATTAATTATTGCTCATAAAGTGAAGTAGGAGTCATATTTCATATTGTATTTCCATATAATTAAAGAGATATAATTGAACTAACACCATTTATTAAAATAACTGTCTATTTCTCACTACTCTGCAATGCCACCTTTATTATAAATCAAGTGTCCATAAAGAGATAGATCTGTTCTGAACTTTCTAATAATGTCCCATTGGTCTATATGATAATTAAACACATACTAACCTGTTGTAGCTACAGTATCTTTATAATAAGTCTTGGTAGCCAGTAGAGAAGCTCCTAGCAAGGCTGTCTTGACTATTATTGGCTCTTTGTATTTCCATATAAATTTTGGAATTAGCTTGAAAAGTTTCAGAGAGAAAGGGAGAAAGAAAATGAAATACTTTGATTGAGATTGCATTGAATCTATATATTGAACTGGTATATTTGACATATTTTCAGTACTGAATCTTTTCTTAATCCATAAATACTGTAGTTTCTTTTGTTTTAATGTAAATCAAACATTTTAGGGTCTTCTCTGTCTTACACATCATTTGGTAAAAATTTTCTTTGGCAATTGATATCTTTGATACTTTTTTAAATTTTTAAAATTTAGTTTTCCACTCTGTATTTCCACTAAGAGAAACATAACCACCGTGTTAGTATACATTGACTTTGTAGTCAAATATCTTTAAAAACTTATTAATTGTAATAAAGTCTTTTTTATTTACTTTACACATAGGCAAATACTATGAGATATCTTATCAAGATAGTAGCTCATTTTCGAATATCACCAAAGTACAGGTGTGTGTGTGTGTGTGTGTGTTAATGGGAAGAGGAAAACTCTTCTTTTAAATGGAGACATGTACAGGGGCTTTGCCAGTTTTAGTGCTAGAGTTCTTATTGACCTTGGCCAAATGACTTAACTTCCTAGATATCATTTGAATACCAATAGAGTGAGGGTGAAACCAGAACTGTCTGATCTGGTCTGTCCTCACTAAGAAACCATGAAGACCAACAACCCAAAGGACTTGTGTCTAACACATGTAACCTTCTTAGTATAAAATCCAAGCTGGAGATATATACTCCCTGATAACTTCAGCTGTGATTATCATATGGTATAATGAGCAGAATACCAGGCAATTAGTACTTATATGGCCCTGTTTTTGTTTCGTAAGGCTGCTATATTAAATTGCCTTGAACTTGGTGTCTTTATACAACTGGAATTTGTTCTTTCATAGTTCTGGAGGTTTGGCTCCTTCTGGATGTTCTGAGAGAGAATCTATTTCATGCCTTTCTACTAGCTTTCCTTGGCTTGTAGCTGTATAGTGTAACTTCAGTGTCTACCTCTGTCTTCACACGGATTTTAACATGGCCTTTTTTCTATATCCTTGTTCTCCAGTCTCTCTCTCCTTTCTCTTATAAGAACATCAGTCGTTGGATTTAGGGCCCACCATAAATCTAGGATGATCTCATTTCTAGATTCTTAATTTGTTTATTCTGGCAAAGAACCTATTCCCAAATGAGTTCACATTCACAGGTACTGGGGTTAAGACTTAGACATAAACTTTTTGGGGAAACTACTCAAGTTACTACAGTCAGTAAATAAGTAAAACTTATTATACATGATACTTGGAAAATAAGTTTAGGTACTGAACACAAAATATTTCATCAAATTCCTTTCATAAAAATGATCTAGCAAAGGTGAAATTATGAGTATTATTTTGCTGATTATCTCACAGAATTATAAGAAATAAATGTTATTTGAATATACAAGTAATTAGTCCCTTTACTCATACATATATATATATATATATATATATATATTTTTTTTTTTTAGTCAAACCAGTGTTTGTTTGAATAACCAGTAAGCATTTATTTTTTGTCATTCAGTATTCTGGCTTTCCTTTATAATTTAAAGAAGAATTTCTTTAGCAATTTTGATACAAAAGGGCTTTTAGAAAATGGTTTTTGGTGTTTGTAAAATAAAATTTTGTTTTCTTCAACCAGGGCCCATTTTTTCTTTTATATAAGACATTTTTTTTTCTCAGTTATTCAAGGTCAATTTTTTTTTGTTTGTTTTTACTTATTCTCCATTTTGTGGCAAATTCTTTTCTACTTTAATGTCAACAGCAGTTCTTATGGGACTTCCCTAGGAAAAACTGGGACATCCCTGAAATATGCTATCTTGTTCCTATTAAGAATGAAATATTCCAGAGTTTTATTCACTCTCAAAACCTCCATCCAACTTTTTGATTACAATATACTGTTAGAAGAAGCCATTCATATTTATGATAAATTTTCAGTTCATCTTAATGTTTTAAATTTTGATATTTCCATTTTCACAAATTCGTGAAAAAATAAATAAAATACATCAGCACTTACTTGTGAAATTTTAGTACTTCTTTAAAAAGGAAAAATGCTTTTGTGTGATCAGATAATTTATACTTATACAAAAAGTACTGCACACTTCAAATAACAATTCCATTTAGGTAAAACTTTCCCAAATGATAAATAAAAACAAAAAGCTAATAAGAGAAATATTCAAAGATTAACTAGAATAACCATTTGTGGTAGAATTCAGAACTAACTCCTTGTTAGTCAGCATCCTCTAAACTTCCCCTTCAGCTCTTCACCTGAAGGCCCTCAAGTAATGTAAATTGATAATCCAACAGAAGGAATGAATTTGGTTAGTGGAATCTCCGGATATTATGATGTTGTCTTCACATTTACTTCAACTTAGTTTTGCGATGGCCAAGTGTAAAGTTGCATTACACAAAGAAATTGTCAAAATTTTGATAATTTCCACAGTTACAATAATTATCTAAATCCTGCCTGAGTGATTCCATCCCATTTTAATATAAGATAGTCGTCATCCCCATGAAAAAGAAAATGGAAAACAGAGAAAGATTTTCATGGTGTTTAGAATGTCCATCTTACTTTCTAGGAAGTAGACACTATTATTGTAAATAGGCTATGACTAAGATAGGGGAAAAGAGACATTATCTTGTCTACATTTAATCGTATTTATACAGGGCATTGTTCCAGTTCAGTATCTGAAAGCATGTTATTCAGTGAAGATATTTAAACTTAATTGACTACTAAGAAAAGAATATAAGAAAAATATTTTGTAGATGTCTGGTCATTAAAAACCATCTTGCTTGAAAATTTTCTAATAGCAAATTGAAAAATAAGTGAAATTTAAATATTCTACAGTTTTCAACTTCACTGCTGCTTATATTTATTTTTATTTTTATATTTGACATCTATATTCTTTTTTCATCTGTTAGATATTCTTATAAAATTTTACCATTCAAATTTCCTGTGTAATAGTAAAATTTAAAACTTGACAATGATGACTAAGGATTTAGAATCTAATTTTGGAGATAAAGCATAAGACTAAAAATAAATATACAATCATTTGAATATTCATGCTAAATTTGAGGATTTATTAATCTAATCATTACACAAATATAAAAGATGTTGACATTTAATTGTATCTATGTTTCTTCCATTGGATAGAATATTTTGAGTATGACAGTGTAGGCTATGACAATACTTACATGAACAACCTCTTGAAAAATATTACACCTTTCTGTATGTGAAGATATTTAAAGTAATTTCAAAGACCATAGCATGTGAAAAGATCAACAAATTAGAAGGATTTCAAGTAGATTATAAAAATAAATGAGAAACATAATTAACACTAAATATTGGTAGTAATTTACTAATGTATAACAAGAAATTATAAATTACTGTGAGAAAGTGAACTTTAGTACATCTTGCTAAAAATAATAGTAGCAAAATATGTCTGAATATGAGTGTGAAAAGAATAAGTAGAATATACTCTACTTTCAAGCAGATTTCCACATCAGCCAAATTTGCAGCCATGTGGGACAGCAGAACAGAAAATTTGGTTTGAGTCCACATGATTTTTAGAAGCAGATTCATTTGAAGGTGTGAAAAATGCCATTTTTCTGCACAGTTGTATTTTGCATGTGGATTGCTGCATGTATCCCATTCACAAGTCTTTTGAACACTAAGTACTCTCTCTGAGTGTAAGAACTGAGATAAACCTCATTAGCAAGTTGTCCAGTGTAAGAAAATACTGTTCCTGCCAGTTTCCTAGCTTTTTCTATCCACTGTCAGTAGCAGAAATAGCTAAGCAACTTGAAAATGTTTCACATGGTAAAGATTTTTTAAACAATAATAATGGTTCCCAAGTGAGAGTGTGAGATTGTCTCATCAGGCGGTCTTTGTTGGTATGCTACTTCTTACTTGCTCAGGGAGAATATCAGTTACATTTCTAGGAGTCCAGTGGGTTTTTTAAATAATGGTGCACTTCAGAATCACACTGGAAACTTTTCCAAAATGCATGTACCCAAGCCACACACTTAGAGCATCTGCTTTAGGGAAGGGTTTTCCATTTAAAAAAAAAAAAATTAAACTCATTATCACATGCTGATGTGGACCACTGCTTAAGAATTACAGTCCTCTTTATGCTTGGATGGTCCCCTGCTTCTGTTTTAACTTTCTAATACCTGTGAATTGTTTTGTCTCTAGTGCTGAAAAAACAGCTGAATATTTCAGACTCCTGTCTGGTATTTTTATATAGATTCATAAGTGTCTTCTCATTTTCTATAGCGGTAGAATAGTTTCCTAGAACAGATCTTAGTAATTTTGAATTATTGTTAGCTGTTGGTCGAGATCCAATAATTTCTCTAAAACTTATAAACATTTGCTTCCTGGATCTCTAAAGGTAAACTTGAGAGTTTGTCCCAAAGAGGGGCTCTTTTTTATCCTTGTACGGGTTACTTCAGAGACATATCTTAGACATGCTATATGAGTCAACAAACTTAATATTTATTATTACCCTTGGTAAGTTCATGTACAGGTGAAGCAGTTCAGAGGTAAAGACTTTAGCTTGTGAGGGCTTTACTTTGAAAATGCAAAAGGTAGTCCTTTTGAGGATATTTTACAGAAACAATTTTGAGATTGTTTCTGTTGTTATAAGTTGCACTTATTTCAGAGAATTGGACAGTTTTGCTTATGATTCAAAAGACAAGGTTTGGGGAAGGCTTGGTATGAGGAAACTGTGAAGAGGGGAAAAGGAAAAGAAACAATGAACACTTCATGGAGGAGGAAATTACAAAGATCTCGTTTGTAGGTACAGACCAGTTTGGGAAACTTCCAAAACTTCTGCACGACTTGTCCATAGGTTGTTGTCCTAATTCAATATTCAGGCTTGTCTCAGGTATTACAATGTTGACTCAAACCTTAGATATGGAATATAATTAATACCTGTCCAGTTTTTCAGTTGAAATTGAATTGCAACCAAAAATGTGTACATCTTCACCATGCAACAATTACATTTATTCATTACTCACTTTGAATAATTTTATTTGCTGTGGAGGGTAACAGAGTATTCCATTTCAGCTCTGGCAGAGTCCATGTGGAAAACCCAGGCCTCCACTCTATGGGTAGTAGTGAGTGGGGGGAAAAAAAAAAGAATAAAGCTAGAATCAGTCTACAAGAAAAGGCTAGTAACACTCATATATTAATATTTGTGTCCCAGTACATAATTAACACCTGATTAAACAGGGTAATTCAAAAATATGCATTTGTGGAACTCCAAGAACATACTAGATTCTTATAGTATGATAAGTAAAGCTCCTCTTGCTCCAATTGTCTCTTCTGTCCCCTCTTTTAATGGTACCATATTTACATATTTAATTCAAAACTTTGAACTTTTGTTTTGGCCAATTCTGTAAGTACCACTTAGCCTATATTTGGTGACCCTCCTCTAGATAATCCCAATTGCATTGCCTTAATTCAAGTTGTCGGTATGATGAGTATGATAAGTAGCGGTTCCTATCATTGGTCTGGCGTCAGGTACACTTAGATATGAATCCTGAATTTACTGATTATTATCCTCTTAAACTTGACCAAGTTATTTTATCTTCCTAAACCTTATCTGATAAATGAAAATTATGATGATATATCACTTACAGAGAGATGTTATAGAAATTAAATGATGTAATACATAAAAAATTTAACACATTGTATGTATTTTGTAAACATTCAGTAAATAGTAGTCACTACTCCCACAGCTAATAATAATATGTCAGTGTCAGCTGGACAAGAATAATGATTTATCTATTTTTATTTTTAATTTTTATTTTTTTTTTGCCTTTAGGTTTGCCTGCTTCTATTTCTCATTACTATCAAAATGATTTTTCTAAAAAATCCAAATCACTTGCCTGTTTAAATATTTTAACTATTTTCTGACCAGTTCTATATCATTGATTCTCAAATCCCCCCCACAAATATATAAGTATTATACAACATATACACATACTTCTACACACACACACACACACACAATTACATGAATAAAAATAAAAATATATTGACAACTCTAACTGGGTTGTTCAAATATAGAATGGGTTTGGGAGGTTTCAGTTGATATTATTGCCTTTATATCCTCATTTATTCTCTCTCTCTCCCCCGTCCCCTCCCACTCTTCTTCCTCTCCCACTTTCCTCCTCCCCCACTTTTCCTCACCTCCAGTCCTTCTCCCCAGCCATCCTCACCAAGCCCTATCTCTCGGATCCACTTCCTCACCATCTCCCTATGGTAAAGCATCCTTGTATTCAGGGCATATCAGGTTTCCTCTACTTTTGGTTATAGCCATTCCTATACCAACCACTGTGACCAGAGGAATGGCTTAGAATTACTGTCCAGACACAGTGCACTTTCCCTTGTAACTAGCAAGGTGGAGTACTGTGATGGGAAGCTCGTGAAACTCCAAGAAGTAGGAAAAGGGAGGATCTCTCAAATTAAGTCATTTCCTTCTATCAGAAGAGCCCAGAAATGGGGGGAAATGCAGCAAATTCTACTGTAACATACAGCAGATGCTGTGGTGCATGTCTTACATGTTAACATTTATGATTTTCAGTATAGCAGCTGAAATATCAGATTTTCATTACTCAGACATCACTGGAATGATATGCAGAGGAAGGTAATGAGTCTTCTCTAATTTACTAAATAGCAGGAAAAAAAATGCATTAATTGTAACAACCTTTACCAATGCAACAGATTCATGACTGAAAGAAAACATCAGAATTGGAAGATAAAATCCAAAGCCTGTTGTGGCTTTCTATTTTAACATCTTGTCCCAGGATTTTCCAGCCTGCTTAAAACCCACCCTCCACCCCAACACCTGAGGACACCATACTCAGCCTATACAATGGTCCACTGTGACTCTTATTAGCACATAACATTTATGTAAACTAACATTGTTTCTTGCTACCTGGCATAGCACTTGGCCACAATAACTTCTTCAATATTATTAGTTAAATTATTTTGGTGACCAGAAAATAGTCACGATTCAGTACATGAAAGATGTTAACAGATTAAATAAATATTTGCCTGTTGTGCATATAGGAGGCAAAGGAGAAATCCTGGCAAAATGAGTAAAGTAAGATGAAAACCCTGCAGAATGGCCATGCTGCAAATTTATTATGCTACTTTTTTTTTTGTGCTAGCAGAATAGCATCTGGATAGGATCTGAACTGTAAATCTGGTCTTGGGCCAAATAACCCCAGGGATCTAGGGATTGCTGACTATTACTGATATTTATTACCTTTTACAGACCAAGCCATTAGGCTTGAAACAGAGATGAGTCCTATAGATTCAGGAGTGCTTTAGCACAACTCTCTTTGTTACCTGTGTTTCTGTATATTTATTCCCATTGATCATATGCACATAACCATATACAGAAATAAAAGTATTATTTCAGTCAACTTCTAGTACTTTTACAGTGTAATTAACAAAGAGTAAAGTTAAGTTGCTCTTTGACCTAATACATATTTGGGACAATTGGTTGAAATCTTCACTCTCCTACAGCAGTGTGATTCTAAGATCAAGTACTCCTATTTCAGTCTAAAAAGGATAATAGTTTGCTGTTCACAAAAGTTCAGTTATTTACTCTTAAAATCAAAAGCTATACTTTCTCACTTGTTAATTTTTGCACTAGAACAAATTAATTACCCCGGAAGAAACTGAAATCTTCATTTAAACCCAAATTAAGACGTGGATAATCTTCAAGGTTCTTAATTGAAAAATCTGTGTGCTAGAAGCAGTAGCTGTCTCAGTAGTACCTAATACTTGTGGCATAATTTCGTTACTCTTTCCATACGTGTCAGGATTAGAAATAGCATTCCAGTTTCAAGCATCTGGAATATCCAGGTCATATGGTGTCATTTTGAAAATGGAGACTGAGTGTGACTCCTAAGTTTTTTATTTCCAATTCTGTCCTGCTTTTATCAAACTGCATGAAACAGGTAAATAATTGACCTTCTCTGCAGTGTTTATTTCTCATTTGCATCATGTACCAGATGACCTAATAAATATTATATATTGTATGTATTTATGTATTAAATGTATCAAAGTTATATTACATTACTGTGGTAAAGGTATTTACTAGTGCCACAAAAATACATTCTACCCATTCCCTTCATTATATCTCCCTAAAACAAACATTTTCAGCTCTTTTTAACTGTTTCTTTTGGTGTTTACTATCTGCCATTCCTCTAAATAAGTTATTCTGAGTATTAGCTTTTCAACTTTCTTGTGTATTGTCTTCCTTTTATGCACGCTGAGTATTCTGCTTTATTCCTGTGCCCGCCCAGCACGACGAACACCTCTCACATCATCGTCGCCTATTCTCCAAGTATATTCCCATCATGATGATTGTTAGCTCGATTCCTTTTCCTTTCCCACACAACATGTGCTTCATACATACCTTGATTTGCTGTTTTTGTTGTCGTCCTAGTGTGCTAGTTTGCTAGTGCTGCCATAACAAAGTACCACGGACTGGATGGCTTAAAGAACAGAAATTTATTTTCTCACAATTATGAGGGATGGAAGTCTGAGATCAAGATATCAACAGGGTTGGTGTCTTCTGAGCCCTTTTCTTCACTTGTAGATGGCTGTGTTCTCCCTGTTTTTTCTCACGGTCATCTCTCTGTACACGTCAGTGTCCAAATTTCCTCTTCATATAAGGACACCAGGCATATTAGATAAGAACCCACACTGATGGCCTCTTTTTAACTGAATTACCTCTTTAAAGACCCTGTCTCCAAATACAGTAACATTCTGAGGTATTGGGCATTAGGACTTCAATATATGAATTTTGAGTAGATAAAATTCATCCCGTAACATTTAGTATTCTATGTAATCCGCAGAAAACTTCAGACTTGTATCGAATAAAGTGAGTCTCTTCTCCAAACACTCAGGCACACAGCAATACATAGAATAAATAGTTCTACTTATTCAGTATACAGCTGCCATGGTAAGATGTTTCCTGGCACCGTTTGGGAGAGGGCCTTCATTTTTCCCCTGGTGTGAATGGTTTATTTTTTATAGACCATGGGTTCTTTCTTGATTTATTCCTTAATTTGGGGAGGAGGGGAACATGACTTCCTTTAAAAAGGTATATGAGAATTAAGAATTTTGAGACTGTATGGTCTGAAAACGTTTATTCTACCCAGGGAAGTGATTTAAAGTTTAGCTAAATATAAAATTAGTGGTTGAAATAATGTTTCTTCTGAATTGTTCCATTGTATTCTAGTTTTCAAATTATGTTAAAAAGTATTTAAAAGTGAGTTTTTATTTTGTATCCTAAAATAATTTTATTTTTCTTCTCTCTTGGAAAGTGCTTTAAAAACTTTTTTTTTGAGCTCAGAGCTTTAAAAATTTATGACCAAGAGACTCACTTAGGAGCGGGACAACCATTACCTTCTCTGTGTTATGATTGGTGTCTATCAATAAGTTAGGGATATTCAATTTCAGTTTCTTTCCATTTGTGCTTGTCAGATTCCTCCCCCAAATCTTGAAAACTTTCTGCTTAAAAGATGAAAACATGGTTGCTACAGTTCTAGTTTTCTAGACTTGTAGGGGAAAGAAGGCCATGTGTATTACCATCCGATATGCACGTGTCCATGAATCCTCCAGTTTTCTGCAGGGTACCAGCACCCTCAGTGGTGGCTTCTATTACTCAAGCCAGATATTCTCTACATAATTCATATGAGTAGAATCATACAATTTATGGCCTTTTGTAATTGTCTTATTCACTTAGCACGTCTGTCTTTGAGGTTTATCCATGTTGTAGCATGGTTCAGAACTGTCTTTCTTTTAGGCTGCGTAATATTCCCTTGTATGTAGTTACCACATTTTGTATGTCCATTTATCCATCAGGAGATGCATACATTGTTTCCATTCAGAATAATGCTTCAACGTGGGATACAAACTTCTGTTCAAGTTCCTGCTTTCAGTTCTTTTGAGAAAATACTCATGAGCAGAGTTGTTGGATCATATAGTAATTCTATTTCTAATTTTCTGAGGAACAACCATACTGTTTCCCATACTGTCTGCTCAATTTTACAGTATCAGCAAGCAATATAGTGTTTCAATTTCCATGCATCCTTATCACTACTTGTTACTTTCTTATTTTCTCCTATTTTGATACTAGCCATCCAACTGGGTATGACATGTTACCTTATGACAGTTTTAATTAGAAATTCCTTAATGATTAGTGATGTTGAGCATTTTTATATGCTTATTATTTATGTATCTTCTTTAGAGAAATGTTTATGCAAGACTTTTGCCCATTTTTAAATTAATTTGTTTTGTTGTTGGTGAGTTGTAGGAATCTTTATATATATGCTGGCTATTAATCCCCCTGTTAGGTAGATAATTTGCAAAGACCCATTCTGTGGATTATTTTTCAATCTGATAATAGTGTCCTTTGATATACAAAAGTTCCTAATTTTGATGTAGTACAGTTTTTCTTTTCTTTTTTTGTCTTTGGTTTTGGTGTCATAGGCAAGAAAACATTGCCAAATTCAATGTCATGAATTTTTTCTGCAATATTTTCTAAGAGTTTGATAATTTTAGCTCTTACTTATAGTGTTTGTATTTATTTCATGTTAAATTGTATATATGGTGTAAGGTAATGGTTCAGCTTCATTTATTTAAATGTGAATATTCCATTTTCCCAATCCCAAAGCTATTTGCTAAAAAGACTATCTTTTCCCCTAATGAATGGTCTTTGCACCCCTGTCAAAAATCATTTGATCATCTATGTGAGTGTCTATTTCTAGGCTCTGTGTCCCATTTCATTTGTTGATATGCTTGTGTGTGTCTTCATTATATTGCTTTAATTACTACATTTCTGTAGTAAATTTTGAAATCAGAATGGGCCATATTTTTCTATTTCTTGGTATATGTTGGGATATGTTGTTGGAAACTGGACATTTTAAAAGACGGCCTCCTACTTCTGTTTGCACACCGTCTCCATGCAGAAGGACATCTTTATTGACCATCTTATTGTGAAAGTGTAGGGGCTTCTTGGGTCATTTGGGGACATATGCTTTCCCTGGTCCGGTGAGTGTAATTTTTTTTTTTTCCACTTCTTTCTTATACATGGCTGCTTTTAAATGGCTTAGTTTTTCTAAGAGTTTTATCCTGGCTTTACTGGAGGCCTTAGCTGTTCTATGGCTAACCTCACTCAATATTTTCTTGTCACAGGAATCTGAGGTCTCATAGTATCCTCATGCTTTACACAAGCCATGACCACTGCTTTCCAGTTTCCCCTAGCCTGAGATGCGGGCTTTGCCACATTGGCTCTCTGAGCTCTAAGCCGGATGACCTAGCGAGCCATCAGACAGCCTCTGACAAGTTGTAATGTTACAGTCAGGTTTGCTCTTTTCCTTTGGGCTCACAGAAGAGAACTGAGATGAAGCCACTGCTTTTCCCAAACCACACGAGCTGTGCTGGGGAGAGGGCAGGAAAATTATGAGTAAACAAAATTTCTTACAATATTGAATGTGACTTTTCCTTATTTAGACATTCACCTGGTTGCTATAGATCTTTAACTGATTACCAGAGCTTTGATAAAGTTATTTTAGCTAATCTCTGGTTGTTTATTTAATGTTTCCATGGGGGAAAAGGACCTGGAGCTTCATAATCCACCCTCTTGCTGGTATCCCTTATTCTTTAATTTTTGCTCTTCTTTTTGCCCTGAATTCTAAATAATACCATATTTTGTGGTACATATCTGGTCAATTTTCAACTTTTCTGCTATGGTTTAGCATCGAGCTGTTTTTTAGATCTTCTAAGCCATTTATCAATAAACCACTTATTTTCTATCCTTACTTTTATTGCTGTTATTACAATACCTGTTCTACCCATTGTTATGTGTTTTTACATACTTACATTTTTATTGTGTTTTCATGGCATTTCAAGTGGGAAAATATAAAGATATGTGTGTTTAATAAGAATTTTTTCCTGGATGTCTAATAAATACATAATATTTAAAGAGTTAGTCAAGATCATTGCTATGGTGAAATGATTTGAGTCTTATTTAAAAGCTGGGAGCACATCATATAATATTATAAGTTGTAGGGATTTCTTTGATAGGATGAAAGACATATAAATTCAAAGGTCAATAAATTCAAAGAGATACACAACATTGCTGAAGCATTTCGTTCTCAACATATGAGTACCAACACTTGAGTAAGGGAGCAGGCATGATTGAATCAAGAGAGATGAAAACTGAAAGATGAGAATAGGAAAAGATGAGAATTAGAGAAGGTAGAAAAAGAAGGCAAAATGGTTGAAAGCATGAGAAAGAGAGAGAAATGAAAATGAAAACATGAAGAGCAGTGCATATAGGGAGAGAGACTTAGATGATGAGCATTGTCTAAGTATCTTTTTTAAGATGGAAGGCTCTGAAAGCAGAAAGCTATTAAAAATGGGAATCAGCCTAGTATAATTGAAGTTGCAAAAAATCATCTCTTCTAGGATATGCATCATCCATCAACTCCTTTGCACAAATGGAGATGGCAGCTGACTCAAAGAGAATTTTTAAATGCCTTTTTAAATGTAAAATCTGTATTGTGTGTGTGTGTGTGTGTGTGTGTGTGTGTGTGTGAATTTCCCATTAATGGCTCCTGTTGCTTTTAATATCAGCAACTTTTTCAAGGAGAATTTTTTTTAAGTTTTATATTTTTATTTTTTAAATTATAGTTGACATACAATGTTATGTTAATGTCAGGTATAGAACATAGTGATTGGACACTTATGAATGATCATCCAGATAAATCCAGTACCCATCTGACACCACACTTAGTTATTACAATACTACTGACTGTATTCTCTATACTATACTCTACATCCCCATGACTGTTTTGTAACTACTAATTTCTACCTCCTAACCCCTTATCTGACAACTATCAAAATGCTCTCTGTATCTATGAACTTGTTTCTGCTGTTTGTTTGTTTTTTTTATCTTGTTCTCTAGATTCCACAGATGCTATTTGTATTTCTCTGACTCATTCCACTCAGCACAATACCCTCTAGGTCCATCTATGTTGTTGCAGATGGCAATATTTCATTCTTTTTTAGGGCTGAGTAACAATTTCATTGTATATATGTAGCACCTCTCCTTTAGCCATTCATTCATTAATGGACACCCAGGTGGCCTCCATATATTGGCTACTATAAATAATGCTGCAACGAACATATGGATTCACATGTCCCTTCAAAGTAGTATTTTGGATTTCTTCATATGAATATCCAGAAGAGGAACTACTGGGTCATTCTTTGTCTCTTGTTATAGCCTTTGTTTTAAAGTCTATTTTGTCTAGTATTAGTATTGCTACCCCAGATTTTTTTATTTGTTACCATTTTCATGGAACATCTTTTTTCATCCCTTTACCTTCAGTCTCTGTGTGTCTTTCAACCTGAAGGGAGTCTCTTGTAGGCAGCATATGTAAGAGTCTTATTTTCTTATCCATTCAACCTATCTTTGACTTGGAGCATTTAATCCATTTACATTTAAAGTAATTGTTGCTACATATGTAGTTATTGCTATTTTATTATTCATAATTTTTATCTTTTTATCTTTTTTCTTATTCCTAAAGAAGTCCCTCTAACATTTCCTGTAATACCGGCTTGGCTATGATGAACTCCTTTTGCTTTTCCTTGTCTGAGAAGCTCTTTATCTGCTCTTTATCTTGCATGGGCCACATGTTGGGAAGGGCGGGGCTTCAGGGAAGCACAGGGCGGGGCGACCAGTGTTAGCTGCGGTGCAGACTCAGATATGGCGGCTGCCTGCATCTGCAAGCTGGGCCAGGGAGGGCTCAACAAAGGAACAGTGCCCTCTGCCACCACTTCTGTCTGGGAGAAAGCTGCCCCTCCAGCCGTTGCCCTGAAGCCAAATAACTCATGTGTCCCTGGCACCTTTCAAGCTGCTGCCTCAGTGCCGGAGCTCAAAGCGAGCAAGTCCGTCAGTGATAAGTCTGTGTGTGGGCCAGGTAAGGGGAACGATGCAGCTCCTGCAGTCCTCTGTCTCACTCAGCCACAGTCTCCATTGGTTAACACGGCCAGAAGTCATGGAGACTTCTCTTCCTGGCACTGCAACCCTGGGTTGGACAGCCCACAGTGGGGCCAGGGCCCCTCACTCTTCTGGGGGGGACTTCTGCAGTCGAGATATTTCTCACTATTCTCAACTGCCATATGCGGGAACCAGTTTCACATCTCTATCCCTCTTACCAGTCTCAAGGTGTCCCCTTCTGTGTCCCCAGCTATAGGACTTCTGTTCAGCTGGACTTCAGGTGACTCCCAATGATGACTATTCTATAGTTTAGTTGTAATTTTGATGTGGTTGTGAGAGGAGGCGAGCACAACAGCATTTATCCACTCTGCCATCTTGACCAGAAGCCCCTGTAATCTCGGTTTTTAAGTTAAATATATCTATGCGATAAAAGTAGCCTTACATAAACTAGAGGTGGAGGAACAATGTTTGTATTAAAGCATCTTTAAAGATGAGACTTTGTATCTTCTAATCATAGTGGTAATTCAGAACTGGAGAATTCTTTTGAAGAAATTCATAAAAACTAGCTACAGTATGTTTCTTGAATAATCGCTATTTTTATTTATTAGAACAATAGTAATTATCCAGCTAGGTTAAATTCTGTTAAATGTATCACATATTATAAAATTCTGAAAGTGATAGTAATTAGTATTCACAGAGTATTAAAGTAAGTTAACTCACATTGGTATTACAGTAGTAACTTGATTAGATGGCATGTTACATATTACCTTAATTATACTGCTTATTAATGTAATGCCAAAATTTCTGCTCTTTTATCAATTGGAATACCTACACCACAATTATTCTATACAATACCTGAAACTGGTATCTTTCCTCACTGGTACAATGCCTTCTGACACTGTGATAACATGCCTCTGTGTTCTGGCAATCTGCCAAAAAAGCAGTGCTATTTGCAAAAAGAGAAGTCTTATATTTCTATGTGTCTATGTATACTTTATGCTCAAAAGCAGAAAATAATTTACATATTTCTATGCCAAGCTGGTACACTCGCAGACTGTTTTGATGTTTGAGCCTGGAAAAGAAAATATTGTTCAATGTATAGAGGACAAATATTTCAAAACATCTCATTTTTTGAAGTATTTCTTCAAGTGTACCTGGTTTTTCTTAAAAGTTACATCCCCACCGGGTTTGACAGAAGCTTTTATCTGTCACATGAGCAGTTAACGCCAATTCCATCATAAACTTGTACTTTTAGGGTTCCTGTCTTTTGTTGCATCAAATTTCAGTAAATGCGCAAATGTTTCTCTTGCAAATGTTTCTAATGTTTTTAAACATTTAAATTAAACAAAGTCTGTTAGCTTCAGATCCCTTTTTTCTCTATCGGGATATTAGGGAGATTTGCTTTTCAAAGCTGATTTTTGCATGTGAATCACATGGGCAGAGCAGTAGTAATAAATATTTTTCCAAATTTTTGCTGAAAAGAGACAGAAGAAGAAGTGGAAGGAGTAGAGGGACAGAGAAAGAGAGAGATGGCAATTTAAAATAATTTATGAAAATAAAACTTGAAAATTTCTCTTGAGATCTAGATTCCACTATTACCGATATCCTGCAGGAAACTGGCTCTGGCAAAGTGTAAAATATTTTTTTTTCCTTTCTTAAATTTTATTTTTATTACCTTTCATTAAGAAAAAATTTAAACATGAATAAAATTAGAGAGAATAACATAATCAACTTCATAAACATATCACCTAATTTAATTGCTGTTACTATTTTGCTATATTTGCTTCAATGCTTTTTCCCTTTGTGTAATTTAAAGCAAATCCTAAATCATCATGATATGCTACCCCTAAAAACTGCAGTATACCTATTTAAAATGGGAAAATTTATATATACCAGTGACTTTTGTTTATATATCCAAAATATATTTTTCATTCTTTTTGTTTAATCACCTTTTCAATGCATTTGACCCTATGACTATGTTCTTTTTAAAACTCTTCCTATCTCCCTCCTTCCTCCTGGTCACTTTTTTGGGGGGGCGGGAGGGGGACTTATTCATTTATTCTGTTCCCCTTACCCTAACCTATAGACACACATTTTAATTATGTGTGTCTATAAATTATGTGTGTCTATGTGTGGATAAATCTTATACTCCAATATCTATCTATTTTATACTAGGGATAACTATTAGAGGGCTGAGGAAGGCAATAAACACTTTCTGAAATGTGACCAAAAATATAACATGGAATCATCCCTCCTAAAAACCATGCATGTAAATAATGCTTCCACATAAACCATTTGCTAAACATTTTTCTTCATGCATATATGTCACTTCAAATATATTCTACCATCCCCATAATGCTAACCTTCAGACAATAATGCTCTTCTAAGCTTCAGATACAAAAAATTTCAACTGCCTTGGAGTCTTCTGAAGTTGGGAATCACACGGCAATGTCAAATTAAGCATCTCCACATCTGTGTTTTTCATCCTGTTCACCAACATCGCTCAACTCTGTTTCCCCGTAAGTGAATGGCACCATCACAAGAACAGTTGTCAAAGACAGAAATAAGTACTTAAATGTTACTCTTCTCTAATCCACATCCTTTTTTAACCAATGTAGTGGTAGTGCCTGCATTCTAAGTCCAGGCACTTCTCTTGTGCAGCACTGCAGCTGCCTCTGTGTAAGGCCTCACCTCTTACCTACTGCATTATTTTAACAACTTCTTAGTTGATGCTCTGGCTGCCATTATGCTCATCCACTGACTTTCTTCTTGCCAGAGGAATCTTGCTGAAAATCCAACATTATGCCCATACCCATTCCACATTTAAGCCTTCATTGGTTTCTCCAGAGACTTCCAACTGAAGTTCCTATACATGACCTGTCCTCTGCCTTATATCTCACCACTCTCAAAGACAGCCCTGGTTATCTTCAGACCCTTAAGGCTTTCCGGCCTTGAGCTTGTTGCTTTCTCCGTTTGGATTGCTCCTCTTCCACCCTTCTTGATGTGTTTTACGTCAGCCCTCAACTCAGTTGACACCTCCTTTTGGAAACTCTATTATCCCCTCAGTCTGGATCATATGCCCTCCTTCTGTGCTCCCTCTGAACTTCGGACATGTTGTTTTTAGCATACCACCTATCACACAGTGGTTCACAATTATCAATTTGTGTTGACGGTCTCCTATAATCTATATAGCAAGTCCCTTGAGAGAAGAGACATGATTTATTCATATTTCTTCCCCAATATACGGTAGAGTCAGGAAACATTGTGAGCATTCAGTAAGTGAATAAACATGAATTAATAGAATCATAATGCTGTGGCAATTCAAGCTAGTCGTCAATTTCTGTCATTATTAAATCAATGTAGATAGATTATAGTAAAAAACAAACAAAATGTTTCCAGCCTGAAAATTTTTGGAAATGGCTGCCTGATATACATAAGATTTTAGTCTTTTCTTTTTAATTATAAGTAAAAGACTAGCGTATTATAGAAAAATCGGAAAATAGAAGACTACAAATTATAAAACAGTAGCATCAACCAGAGATAATTATTGAAATACATAGATAAATATGATACGTGGACTAAATTTTGTTTCTAAAGTTCCTCATACTTTCCACTATCATTAAATATTCTTCAAAATTGAGATATTTAATAATAGTGTAATATTTAATTAAAAGAGCAAATAAAAAATTTAGTTATCTTAAACATACTAAAAATCTTTCTTAAGCATGACATATAGAATATAGTTATTGAATTTCATTTTATGGGGCATAATAAAATTATGAAAGTATATATTCTTATTTTTGTCTCATGAAAAACTTTTTTTTCTCCACTGAAAGCAACTAGAATTTGTTCAGAAAATAATATGTGCTCTTACTTCCTGAAGTTCATTTATAAATCCTACAAAATCAACATTTTTTGAATGGGAAGAATAAAAAGTTATACAAGAGACACTTGCATATATTTAGAGAATATAGTACTGGTTCTCTAAAAAAACAAAAAAACAAATCTACCTGTAGCAGGTTGAATTGTGGCCCCCCAAAGATCTATTCACCTGGATTCTCAGATGGTGAACTTATTTGGAACAAGGATCTTCGCAGGTATAATTAAGGTAAAGATCTCAAGATAAGATTATCCTGGATTTAAGATACACCCTCAATACAATGACTGGTGTCCTTATGTGAGAAAGGCAGAGAAAGATTTTAGACATAGACATAGAAAGGAAAGAGATATCTAAATACAGAGACAGAGACTGGTTTATGCCTGTCAGGAGCCAAAGAACACCTGAAGCCACCAGAAGCTGAAAGAGGCAAGGAAAGATTCTCCCCTGGAGGCTTCTGCTGGAATGTGTTCCTGCCAATACTTTGAGTTCTGACGTCTGGCCCTCAGAACTGTGAGAGAATATATTTCTGTTATTTTAAGCCACCCAGTTTGTGGTAATTTGTTACAGCAGCCACAGGAAAATAATACACAACTGAAAATAGTAAAAAGATTGCTGCAACACAAAAATTCTGTCAATGTGTGCAACACACCTGACTCATAAAAAGATGACAGCATGGGGGACAGAAAAAGAATGGAAAATTATAACACTGCTAGAAAGAGTATTTTAAACATCTGGTTAGAAATTAAGAATAATTTACTAAATTGATGTGCATTTAAGGAACAAATGGAATTATTTGTTTTGAAATTTTATTGTGATTTTTTTTTCCCCCTAACACAAGGAAATAGTAATAAGTCTTGGAGGTTGCTGTGGGAGGAGGGGCCTTCGCCTATGTACATTTTTTTTTTTCCAGGTAGAACTAATGCAAACCCAAATCAGATGTGATTATTCAAATTGCAAATACCGGCAAGGGAGATATGCCAGGCTGGAAAAGAAGCTATTGAGGGAAATTGCTTGTGCTGCTGAAGAGAGAGAAAGCTGCTTAGAATATGTTGTGTGCCAGAGATGCGACTTAAAAATGAAATACACCTTTAAGCATAACTTAAATAGTTTGTGTTCTTGCTGAAGGACTCTGGAGGAATATTACTGTAACAAATTGCTATATTTAATTCTTGGATAGCAGCCAGGTAGAGGTCAGGCATGAATTTTTTTTCTATTAAAATAACCACTAGCAAGGGGAAAAAACAGAACCTCATGCCTACAGGCCCTTATACACACATATCATACTGCATGGAACCTGATGGCCATTATCTCATGGTGACCAGACGTGGTAACATGTGGCAAAAAGCATCCAGGGTCTCTTGACTAGTGAGTGACAGTAATGGAGTATCTAAGATTACTGACACTCCTGTAACAGATATTTCCCCATGAACTATTTACTGCTGTCTTGGGCGATAATATTTCTGAGCATTCAGGAGAGTTCACTGCCTAGTTCAGCAGCTCAAGGAGTACACCAGACACAGCGTGCTGCCACCCAGGGGAACCAAGGGAATCCAATCCCAGGCAGGCAACCCTGCTTCCTAGCAACCCTCCTCAGATGACATGTGGCAAGTCTCTCTCATGAGGTTCATGTCGTAGACATCAGGGGCTAGTTATTGACTGAAAATAGAAATCAGAGGAATTCAACAGCTGCCTTTCTTTTCATATCTTTTTTTTTCCCCATTCAAACTGAGATGATTTTGATTTTGTTGAATTAAATAGGGAGCAATCTGCTGCTGTCGCCTGCAGTGCTTTTGTTAGATTAATGATTATCAACAGGTGGTAGACCTGTGTTCATTAGAGTAATATTAGGTATTACAAATAAAAGAAGATTAAGCATTAAAATATGTATACTTGTGCCATCAATCTCCATCTTTATCTAGAAAAGTATCATTTAGCTAACTTAACTGATGCTTAGTTTTATATAAAACTCACTAATGTGTTAGGAAGAACTTGAAATCCCCAGTGACTGTATAACCCCAGTGCTGGGGCATATTACTAGATATGGAACACTGTTACCAGGCTTAAACTGCCATCATACAAGAAAAGAAATAGGACAAGCTCCCTGGCCATTCATAAAAGTTGCCATACAATAAGATGGCCATGTTTGTTTATGTCTTAAATATCAAATGAGCCCATGATTAAATCAAAGTTTGGACATCAGCAGCCAATGGACTAACGGAAGCCTGAAGTTATGTTTTGTTTGATCTGCATTGTTTTTAGTAACTCGCTAATTTGTAAAATAATCATATAAATTCATCTCCAATCTCGAATCCCAGTTTCTCATGAACACATGCAGTCTGGCCCCACTAGGGCCACATGCCAGTCCAGTCCTGTTGGCTGGCACTTCGTGGTGGCTTACGCTTTGAGAATGGACACACTACGCTCCACTGTGCTGCAGTCCCCGCCCTCCTAATCACATCACACATGCCCATTGCTATTTGTCATTCAACTAGCACTGTCACCCTGACCATTTCACTTGTTTGTGTTATCCGTATGGCCTGTAAAACAACGGTGGTTTAGAACCCCTAAGGTCCCGGTCTAACTTCTTATTTGTGGGAATGTCACCTCCACAGCACACTGCTTTTCCAGGTGACAGGAGCGTGTTCAGTTGATTTGGTATAACAAGTCCTAAAGAATGATTTTAGAGGAATAATTTGTGCTCTCAGACAAATCAGATATATTTAATTCTAACTCCTAATGTTTCTCACTCTAGACATGCTAGTAGCTTGTTGCTCTCAGTAATTCTGTCAATTAGAGTTGGAAGTGTTAAACAATTTGAAAAGAAACATGCCTGAGAAAGTGATGATGTCAATTCGATGACTAGTAGATTAAGGAGGTGTTATCGGTGGTCTCTCCTAGTAGAGGCCCTGGGCCCTCCCTGTTTGCTCACTGTACCCCAGTCCTGCCAATCCTTTCTTAGGCCTCTAACATGTCAAGCTCATTTTACCTTAGGACCTTTGCACTAGCTGTTCGTTTGTTTGTTTTCTTTGCCTCTGCTGAAAACAGTTTTTTCTCTACATCTCCTCTAGATAATTTCTGCCTGTCATTCAGTTCTCAGCTCAGATGTTCATTCTAAAGTAGCACACATATGCCAGTCTGTTCTTCCAGGTTTAGTCACGTCGTCATGTTTTGTCGTCTTGAAAGCATTTACGATGTTCCGAATATACTTAGTTTATGTACTTATTATATGGTGTTGTCTCTCAGTCGAACGTAAACTTTATGAGAACAAGTATTATCGGATGGAGTAACTCGTTAAACATAGATAAATGTATGAGAAAACGAATGAGTGGATGACGTGATGTCCAATGACATTGACATGGCACTATGGTGGAAAAGGGGGATGAAGGAGAGTAGAGCCTATGCCCAACACTCTGGAGCTATCGATTTATTAATCCACAGATCTTTGAACCAGATTAAGCATTAGACTGATTAGACATAGGTGATTTTTGTCACTCCAGGCACTGGTCCTTGAACTGCTTATTACTGGAGCTGGAGTATATGCCAGAAGGTAAATTCACATACTACTTCCTTCAGTGAGAAAGTCCATCCATGAAAAAAAATGTCACTTGAACTTCATGGTATGCCTAATGATGTAATTAATTCACATCCAGGCACAGTCTTACCGTATTGCATATCAGTAACAGTTTGCAGGCCGACTCTTTGCATAACACTGGTTTAGATATATTTTTTTTTAAATCCCAGTTTTAAAAGAACGTTTGAATCATGAAGTGGATCTCATGAGAGAAAAAATCTTCACGATGAGGGAAGGGGCATTTGCATGACAAAAAGCTACTTTGTGAACCTATTATACTTCCTGTGGAAATAAGCCCTTTATTAGAAGGACTGGTAAATTAAAGAGGTCAAGGCAGAAAAAGGGGCTTGCAGAGGAGGGCAGGAAAGCGAATACACTTAGGAAATGCACAAGGGCACATGCACTTAAATAACAAAGTTAAAGGAATTAATTTAAACTAATCATTTTGAGAAGCCGTATTATCAGTAATCTTGTGGCTTTACAAATATGTGTGTGTGTGTGTGTGTGTGTGTGTATACTATGTGAATAACAGTTAAGAAAACTGAATCTGAAATACACTTTCCATATCTGCTCCTGACAAAGTAATCAGATCAATTCTATTTTTAAGATTGTCAGAAAAGACAATTTCAAAACTTCAGTAGAAAACCAAAATTTATTAGTAATATTATAGTAAAGCTGAACACATTATTCTTCTTACTCAACGATGATCTCTTAATGTCACTTGACTACAGCGATAGCAGCGTAAATGAGTGTGTGAGTAAGGACTTTATAACTCAATCATATTCAGTTTCTGACCTAGCATGAGTATCGTTTTATTTGAAAAAAATTTTCAGGGTAACCTACTGAATTGGCATTGGCCTAAAAATGAAGTTTTTTGTCCTTTCCATTTGGTATTTTCTCTGGCCTTCTGGATAACTGTGAGAATGTTTCCAACAGGTAAATGTTCTTAGAGGTCAGAGGACCAACTGAGAGAAATTAGGGGCTTGGGAAACTAGGGAGATAGGACATTTCCCAATACAAGTAATAAATGAAATAGGATACAATCAAATAGACTTTGTAAAGTCAATTCCTTTTTTGAGAAATAGATTATCTGTCTAGATGAATTCCCTTTTTAACATTAAATGCCAGCTTCCACATAGGTCTGATCCATTCATTCACTGGCCACTAAATGGCATTGACGAATTACATTTCCTAATCGTCAGCTTTGGAAATGATAAATCTCTTTGACTTCTGGCTTGCAAAGAGATTGGATTTGGTGAGGTAGTTCCTGTTCCAACCATATCCTTAGTGATGTAAGTTACCCAACTCTCTACCAATGAAATAATAATTTCCCTTTATTTAGAGTGCTGATGAAAGCAAACTCATTGTTCCGATTTCAGAGACAGTAGATTTAATTATGGCCTCTGAGTGTACCAGACCCCAGCTAGCCACCTTAAAAAAATGCATTCTGCTGGTTGCAGATTATTGAACATGTGGATTCTTCAGGACAAATCCTATCGATTTGTCAGAAAAAAAAAATAATGAAAGCCTCCCTGTGCTACATTTCTGTTAGTATTAGACAAATGTCTTCAACTCTTTGATCAAGAGAGAAAACAAGTAGACTTATGCTTGGCTTTCCATTGCCATCTTTGCAGTAACTTTATTGTAGATTTTTCTGTTTCATTCCAAGTCCTAGCCCAGGATAGAAAGAAAGTGGGGGACTAACTGAGGCAACTACTTCTTGATTTACATATGAGATGAACAAAACAGTTAAGGCAATACAATTTTCTTCTTTGTAGTAGTCCACAGTAATAACTGATGCAAGCCATTTGATTGGCTTTCAAGTTCTCTTGGTGTGTCTCCTTTCTGGACTGGTTTCATGGTTTGTAGCTGAATTTGGAATTCAGACCTAGCAGTAATTTGTTAAATTGCTATACCAGGGAGTCATTATATTTCTCCCTTGGAACTAATGGGCAGTAGCAGCAAGGGCTCAAAATAACATTCTACCAACCATCATCAAAATAACATTCTACCAACCAGGGCTCAAAATAACATTCTACCAACCATTAAGTATGCATCAAAAGTACAAATTGCTTTCCCTTTATAAAATTAAGATACTATAGAACAGGGGTTCCCAACCCCCTGGCCAGGAACAGTACCTGTCTGTGGCTTGTTAGGAACCAGGCTGCACAGCAGGAGGTGAGCTGTGGGCAAGCAAGCGAAGTTCATCTGTAATTGCAGCACTCCCGAGTGCTAGCATCACCGCCTCAGCTCCACCTCAGATCATCAGGCATTAGATTCTCATAAGAGTTCAGGTCCCTGCTGCCAAAAAGGTCGAGGACCACTGCTATAGAATACTTCTGACATAAGCAGGAATTACAACATGACTTTAGATTATAGCAGGATTCGGCTTTAGAAATTTGTATCTCAGGGGGTAGAATTACAGTGGATATTTCTTAACTACATGAAGGTCTATAAATAGTTTTTCTACTCTGCACATTAAGAATATTTTTATGTGAATCCATACCACTTATGTCATCTTTAATATTTAACAGATCACATTGTAAAAGCAAAAATAACTGTTGCATTTCTTTCCTATTCTTATATAAATACCTAGTGTCTTTGTACCATTAGGGAAAAAATAATCATGTTGTTTTTTAGAAAATTAGTTGGGGATGTATGCTTTGAATAATCTTAAGAAAAGTTTAGTAGGTAATTATATGTTAAATTAAATAGGCTCCAGACTTGGGCAGCCCCATCAGAGAGGTCTGTGCTGCTTTCCAATACAATTCTTTAAGAAGGACAATATAGGTGAATGTGTGAGTGAGCGAATTTTGTTTTGGAAGACTGTAGAGCTGCCTCTGTTTCTGGGAAGACATTTATTATGTTTGCCTTTTCTTTCCGAGTGTGTGGGTGTGCAAGGGCGAGAGTGTGTTAGCTATGTAGTTTTGATTTAAAGCATGGTGGATAATAGCAGGATTGTTTTTATATATGAGTGGCCACAGCAGGTGATGAATTGTTTTTGACTTTCATCATTGGCCAATAAATAAGAAAAGAGAGATTTATCATGTATGTAAAAAACTCTGGCAACATTCTCTATTATGTAAAATAAAATTTAATAAAACAGTTTAAAAAATGCTTACGATAGCTTTCCTCACTTTTATAGGCTGTAAATTCCAGAACTCTGTAGTCTTTCCAAAATGAGGAATGAGAGTTGCGGGGAGGGGAGGGGAGATGGACCTACTTGTCCAGTATAGGGGTAGCGACCATTTTGCACAGCTGGTGGGGGCCCCTGCCATTTGCAGAGCTGATTGTCCATCTTTGCTTGTGCTTCCCTGTGACCCTTTTATTAAGCACCGAGCTGTGCTCAACATCGAAATGGATTCTAATTGCTTCACAGTAGGTTAAGTGATTTAACCTGAAGCAAAGCAATAGTTTTTATTTGAAATTGCCAGTGCCTTCACATTCACTCTCCTCCACCTCAAAAAAAAAAAAAAAAAAATTACCCTGAACATAGAGAAACATGACCAAAACTAGTATACTGAAGTTTTTCCTCTCTGGGCATAAAAAAGGGGAACATGGGAACTAAAAAGTACAAACTGCCAGCTACAGAATAAGTCACAGCATGTAGAGTACGGCACCAGGAATATAGTCGCTAATACTGTAATGACAATGTGTGGTGTCAGGTGGGTACCAGAGTTATCCTGGTGATCACTTCATAAGGTATAAAATGTCTAATCACAGTGTTGTGCACCTGAATCTAATATCATATTTTATGCTAATTATAACTTAAAAGTATTTTTTTATAATGTTAAGAACACAGGTAGATGCATCCAGAGACACTGGAAAACGTTAACACTGGAAACCACGTTAGCAACTACCCATTTCGGTATTTAATTTTGCAAACATAGAAATGATTTATATTGATTTATATTCATTCATTGACAATCCAGAGTCTTCCAGACCTGTGTGATGGCAAGTGACTAATTTTGAATGGAAGCAAGGCTTCGTTTAGGACAAAGGGCTAATTATTTTGGATTCTGTTCTTCAAAATATGAACTGAGAGCCTTCTAAGTTCTAGTCACTAGGATAAAATCCATGGGCTGTGGAGAAGGAAACCAGACATGGGGTCTGTCCCAAGGCACTCACAGTCTCATTAATGTCATGCTAGGAACCAAATGTCTGACTGGCACAGGGACAGGAGGAAATCATATTAAACATTAACACATGTCTTATTTTGTATCAATTAGATATTCTCCTAACCTTGAATTTCCAAAGTAATTATGTTTTAGAAATAGTATTCTTTGGCTGTCTGAATTCACATAATTTTTTTCCATTTTCTCTTTTTCGTTCTTTTTCCAGTATTTGTTTGAATGAAGCAAGAGAAATTGGCAAGGTCTAATTGTAAGAAAGGGGATTATTTTTCTACTCAGATTAAGGATTATGTGATGAACTGGAACTTTTTCTCTCCACCACGTGTTTCTGTAAAATCCTGACGTTGTTTCTTATTTTTTCCTACCATCTGCTACTTAGGTAACTTTTTGAATATACTGAGTACACTTTGGGATAATCAGATTAGCAAACCCAGGCTCATTTTCCGTCAAGATAAATTCTAGTCTATGCCATTTGAAATAAGAAAAAATTAATATGCTTTAATTAGAAGTACAAAGATCTTTTATTTTAAAATTTCCAATATTTGAGCATACCCTCCCCCACCTAATTGCAGTCTTGCTTCTAAGCTCCTGCTAGAATCCTCCAGAAACACCCATACCTTGGCTTAGCTTACACACGAGTTAATTGTTATATACAATTGTAATGTTTTTCCCTCTCTCCCAGGCCTTATTCCACTCCTGGCTGATAAAAATCTGTAATGTACTGTTGTAAGTGCTTCACTTCTATACTTAGTCTAAATAAAAAATAACATTTATGTCTATTAACATCCACAGAAACATTTGTCAATAACAACTTGGAGAATGACATAACTTTTTTAAGTGCACCCTTCTGGGAGACTTTCCAAGTTGGGTGATACCCAAATTGGCAAAGATTTTAAGAAACCCATTCATATGCACTCTACATGATAATTTCTGGACTTTTTATATTTTCAGCTATTAGATTTAGAAGTGTAGAAAATGAGAGAAAAAAATAACACAGAACTATAAAATTAAAATAAAATAAAATAAAATAAAAGCAGATCTGTAAAAGTGCTAATAAGATAGCTATAATAAACTCAGAGCAAAAGAGGACAAAAATAAACTATTATAAAACCTTTTGGGGCCTACCTTGCACACTGATCCTTTTCTATCAAGGACTCTCCAGAAATGCCAACATGTTGTCATTTTAGAGAACATGCATAAGATTTTCTTTTCCTTTTTAAAATTTGAAATCTTTCAAAGTTTTTGTTTTTGTCCTTTGTTAGCACATTATTTCAGGCACAGCTCACTACTGACAAACTGGTAGCTAATGTAATCTTGAGTTTGTAAGAAAACTACATGAGTTTTCTGCATTTCCATTTTTGCTTCTAGTAAGTACATACTGGAAAGTAGAAGTTCTTCATTTAATGGGTAAGCATTGACCTCGTTTGTCTCATTGGTTCTATAGTTTTGACCTGCCTTTATTAAAAATATTTGATAAGTCCTTTAGATGATGTTGTTGAAAAATATATGAGTAGAATGTCACTTAGAATTAAATGAAACAAGATTCAGTCAGTAAAATTGTTAATAATTATCAAGTGAACTGAAATTGGCACTTTGTCAAGTCAATCATTCAAAGTTAATATGTGCACAGAGAAATATTTATCCTTAATGTTCATTGCTTCAGAACTTAAATTGGCAGAGTCATTTTATCTAAAATTGCTCATTATTTTTGTCAAATTCTTAAGGAATTACATTGTTCTTAAGTCTAGGCACAAGGAAATAATATAGTCTTTTGCCATGCCAATATCCATTTCAATTCCAAAGACCTATTCTGTAATAACCAGATTGTTAGGTAATCTTTAAGATAAATTCAACTTTTGTTTTGTAATTAATCACTGGTTAATATTTTTTAGCATTTTATATGTTTGTGTGTGTGTGTGTGTGTATGGCATATATTATTGTCATCATTAATCTACTGGTTCAGAGCATGGAATTTGGAACTGAATGAATCAGGTCAAATTCTAACTCTGCTACTTTCTAGTTGTGTGTCAAAGCAACAGTTTGCTCGCCTGTAAAATGATAACAACTATAGCCTCATAAAGTTGTTATTGGAATTAAATGGGTTAAGATGTGTAAAACGTTTTACACAGGGTCAAGTAAGTCTAGATAAGCACGTGCTGTCAACACCATTGTCATCATCACCGTACCAATAGAGATATCTAGCAAGCCATTTTCATAAAATTTAGAATAAGTCCAAAGTAAGTTTATTTTTTCTAAACTTGAAAAAAGATGAATGTATTATATTGGAAATACTACATAAAATATATACAAAATAATTTATAGTTTGTGATTCCACCAGGTTTCTAGCTTTTTTTGTAAAATACAACAGTGACCTATCTTGTATTTTGAAAATGCATTTTTAGTACCTTGGAAAAAGAAAAAATGAAAGACAACTCTTTATTTCATATTCTTTTCTACATCAATCCTAAATTGTCCACAAATGGAAATGTTGAATACAAGCAACCATTTCAAAAGTAGTGAGTACTGTATGTGTGTGCATGGCGCACGTATGCACACATGCCTTTTTAATATGAACTCTCCAAAATAAGAAAGATACATTCATCGTCTAAGATATTTAAACATTCGGAATGTTCTGTCTATCAAATAACTAGACTGACATAATTTCAGAGTTGATAGTCTACCATAAAGGTCATCAATTCAAGTAGTTACTTTGATGATAGAAATTGTACTAAATCAGAATGTCCTTATTTATAGCATCTACTTTTAGTGTGACAATATGTAGCACCTACTGAACCATGTACCAGCATTATGCTGGGTAATAAGGAATCAAAAATGAATAAAATATACCTGCCTATGGTACTAGAAGGTATATATAATCTAGTGGTCCTGATGTTTTTAAATATAACATGGTGCCTTCAATCATCTGATCCTGCTTGAAAAATCACGGTTGCTTCTCCATACTCCCACCTTCTTATTTAGAGAACTGTCTTAAAGTTAGAATCCCGTCTAAAAATTAGGATTCACATTCACAATTTATTACCAAATATTTGATGTTACTTTGTAGAAGAAAAAAAGAAAAAAACGACCCTCGGCTACTCTATCTAAGTCTAACAGAGTGAATATGGAATTCCTTGATGCAAGAGCTTTTCTTAGATGATTTTGGTCCTTAATCATATATTTCACATCTCTGTTATATTACTGTTTTTTCAGTAAAAGACAGAATATGTGTTTATTTTCAAGCAGAGTTACCAAACCAAATCTATGAGGGATCACCAGGGGAAATGTGAAAGAAAAAGTAAGGAAGGAAGGAATTAAAAAAAAGAAAACTATCAGAATGTCATTATTTCTGCATATAAAGATTTAATGTTTCTTCCTGTAGTTTCACCATGAATATATTGTATATGCTAATTTTCAATATCAAATAAGGTAATTAAAATTTAATAGCATAAATTACAGACTGTGTTCTACTATATTTTAAAATGTTTTGTTACATAAATTTACTAATTATTAATAAAAATTTTCTACCTTCTATTAAAAAGTCTTCTGAAACCTTAATTGTTAATTGCAAGATGAAATCTTATTAATCTTACAAAAATATTTTTTTTAGTGTTCTTCACAGCTCATAGTGTCATGATAATCAATAATTTACAAACTCATATAGGACTTGTTATCTAAGAGAACTAGAATTAAAATTCATGACATTGTATACATTTTTTCTTCTAAGATTATATTTTTATATTTTGATATAAAGACTCCTCAGAAACAGAGAAGTACTCGAAGATAAAGAAATGTATCTAGATTAATAACAAGTGTCTATACCTCATAATAATGTGGGACCCTAACATACCTCTAAACTTATAATTGAAAACAAATTTAGTTAAGTGATGATTTATCATCCTCCCAACTTTCCATAATTCTTGATATTTTCTGAATATTTTGGATATTTTCATCAATTTTATTTTTTCAAATATATGTCCCCAGTATGTTGTACAAATTCCAGCATCAGGAAAATGTAATAATATTATAATGATGGTGATGGCAGTTGACTTCAGTAACAATGTATATTTTAGGGTAAAAAAGCTCACAAACTATTTTCAGTGCCGTGCCCCAAATATTTTTGTTAGGCCATGTTATCTTCCTACGAAAAATAAGAACGTGGGTTATAGGAAGAGACATTACAAGCTATCAAATAGAATCATGGAAAATATTTTGGAATACTACAATGAAAATGAAAATTATAGATTGATGTATTAGCCCATTTCATTTATTTTACACAGCATGAATATTTGCTCTAGAGAAAAAAAAAAAAATGAAAGAAAATAAAATATAGAGCCAGAAAAAGAGTGAACTATCTTGACACTTCAGTCAAGAATTGTCTTTCCATCTGCTTGTTTTTACCTTTCTTTGCCAGTAGACTCTCTCCGGGACTGTAAAAGCTAGCCTTACTTTATACCACTGCATTTCCAGAAATTATAGGTGCTTAATGAATAGCTGTTGAATGACTGTAAAAATTAAAAAAAAAAAAAAATGAATAGCTACATAACCTGAGAGAAAATTTGTTAAGCAGACACTATTATCCCACCATATCTAAATGCAAACTTTAGTTTGAATTCCTGATGCATACCTGTAAGGTTTATTTGTAGTCTATGAGTTAAAATTTATTTTATTTGGTGTTACAGTATTTGATACAATTGCCTAGGTCATCATACTGACATATTCAGTTGTTCTTTTTCTTCTTGAAACTCTATTCTGTCTCTATAAAATTATTCCATATATGAGAACCTTTCTTTCTAAGGGCTGCTACTACTTAGCCTTTATAAATCGAGTCTTAGATATTTCTGAGGTTGAGTTGAGCCTGAATATATTTCTTTCCTAAAAATAAGATAGATACATTGATAGAAGAGGATTTATGTTCTACGGAAAATTATTTGTTTGTGTTTCATAAAATAAGCAAAAATGCCTGCCAAGCTTTAATTTAAAAAATATTGAGAAAGCTTTACAAATGACGTCGCAGCCTGTCGGGAGGGAGGGAGGGAGGGATGAAGAGAATCACACTTTAGTTTTCAGAAGCACTTGTTATATTTTTCACTGGCTCTGTTTTATCTACATAACTTGGGTCTTCTGTTTCTCTTTCTCTTTCGTGTGGATAATTGCTTTGTTGTTAGCGCTTTGACACTGAGTGACAGTGTTTTTGGGTGGTTGACAGCTAAATCTATTGGCAGATGATAGTCCTCATACATGGAGAGGTGCTTTCTTTCTGCCTAGTGACAGTAAGAGCTTCTGAGTTGACAGAGAAGGTCTCATCCCTCTCAGAAGAGAGACAAAAGCAAAAGTGGCGGGAGTGAGATTTCTGCCAGAATAAAAACATCTATTTAATTCTGCTGTAGAGAGAAATGCAACAGACAGAGCCTATAATGATGGCAAGTCATTTTATTTATTTGTGTTGCCTATAGAAAATTTTGTCACTCCGTAAGCTATCAGGGTCCCCTTATCTTGACTTTGGAAACACTGCAAACCTAAAATAAATCCATTTTCCCTTAGTGGAGGTCATTAAAAGGAAACAATCAGGAACAGGATATAGAAAGGATGTAAATGCAATTTTGATGTATTTTAAATCACTGAACTAAAGTCCTATGAGACAGAATATCTGTAACAGTGGTTAGCAGAATTATGTTTCTGAATTGTGAAAAAATATTTTGCTGCCAAACAATTTGGAGGTATAAGCTAGAGGATTTGATTTGTCGTAGATAATTCACAGTTGAAAATTACACACTCTGAGAGGAAAAGCATCTTTCTATCTTTCTTGAGAAAGATGTTCACCATTTAGATCTAAAGTACCACATGGGCAACAGAATGCAATTGTGAAGCCAAGAAAAAAAAGACACAGTGTAGTCTGTTGCCCATCTCTAGAGAGAGAGCTCCTTGAGGACTAGGATTGTATCTTGAAACATCTTGTTCATTATTTAGAGTTTTTAAATATATTTGGAGGTATTTGTGAATGTTGTAATTGTATGTAAACCTTGCTTGCACTTTTCTGATGAGCAGATTTGTATCTTCATTGAATTCGCAATAGTCAGTCCAAGGCTCAAAGAAGGTGAGAATCACTGTATTGGTGACATGATAAATATTGTGTCTCAACCAACATATCAACTATTAATTTTTTGTTTAAAAAAAAAGTCTTGGTGAGTAGCAGAGGGAGTGACAAAGGATTAAAACTTAGTAACTTGTCAATTGACTCAAGGTTGAGTCTTCAAACATTACAGTGATCAACCGTAATTCAGATGTAATAGCCTTATTAGATAAGCATTAACTAGGTCCAACTGGACATGGCATAGAATGACAGATTTTAGCTCTAAAACTAGAAAGGCTTTCTAACAGCGTTCTCTAGGAATAATGTGGACTACCTTAGAAGATAATGGCTGTTGTTTTTAAATGATACTTAGTTTCATTCAGTAACATGGAGTGACTGTTAGTAGAATTAGTACTTAGCGTAGAATGTCTGCCATATGCCTGGAACTATTTTAGATAACTTAGCTACATCAGTGAACAATCTAAACAAGGTTCTTATTCTTGTGGCTATTACATTCTATTGGGTAGAGATCAATGATAAAGAAGTTAATAAACAAATGGTGTTATACAGCAATAAGCACTATGGCAAAAATTAAAGAGAACATTATATTAAATGATTTCAGAGGAACTCTGATTTAGATAGCCTAATCAGGTAAATCATTGGGTGATATCTGAGAGGAATCTGAATGACAAAATTCACCAGTCATTTGATTATCTGGAGGTTGGCAAGGGCCTGCCAAGGACTTTGCAAAAGGGACACTTTTCATGGGAAGGAAACTGAGAAAAAATGTCCCTCTAAGGTTCTTTCCAACTCAGTAGTATAATATTGAATATGATCTTAACTTCTAGATTTCATCATTCATTGACTCTCATGTGTCTCCTTAGTGAGACAGAATTTATGAATAATTGAGTTGAAATGAATAGATAAATCGGTTTCTTCAACTGAACAGTGTCACCAACTGTGAAAATTCAAATGGGAAGATGAATGGCGGCAATGGTGGCTGTCTTGGCAATATAGGATCCAGATTCATGTACCCAATACTTTCAAAATTTCTCGTTTTTTTTTCTTGTTCTCCAACTGACTATATCACAGTGACTTATCAATTTTTTATTCATATTTGTCTCATCAGTGAATTGCTAGAGGTCTGTAAGCTTTCCTTTTGAAATGTTGCCCAAAAGCAGAACATAGATCATATTAATATGTTTTTAAAATTAAATTAGTGCTGGGTTCATGGTTAGGGTTCTGCCATCTGCCGGTGTCCCATAGTGCTTTCGGCCCTATGCCCACCAGAACACTGAAGAGAATAGTGAAAAAAAAAAAAGACATTACAATATCAATATTTTTTAAAGTGGGACTTCCAAAATGAATACTACATCTTTAATTTTAGTCTAAGTTTTTTTTTTAGTGATTGATTTTCAGTGTTCTAAGCTTTTTCTAGAAGGGGCTCCTATAATATATGTAGTTCTCATTCTTTCATGTGTTTAGCCATTTATTTCTTTCACAATTGTTTATTCTTACAATGACTGGGATACCATATAACATGTGTAGATCTTAAAAATGCGTAAGAGACATCTCCTGCTCCGAGGACACAGAGATCTAGTGTGTGAGGGTGAGCAATGGACAATGGACAAAGAACGAGCTAAGTCTGGTCACACAGCAAAAGGCAAAATAAGAGAAGCAAGAAGGCCTTCTGAGAGAGATAAAAAAAAAAATAAAATGCAGAATCTCACAACCTAGTAGTCAGAATGAGACAGGCTTTCTTGAAAGCAATAGTATTTAAACTGGGCTTTATAGGAAGAACTGCTATTTCAATAGATAGAGATGAAAGAATAATATACAAGCAAAGATTTAGAGAATTAGGGAGTCCAAAGCAAATAATATAGTTTCTATGTAAAGTAGGTTACATGTGGAAGAGTGAAGCCAGAAAATATTTTAGTTATTGCTCTTTTGGTTATAAGTCTAAGAAACCCTTGGAAGCAAGTTGGAGCAATGTTTTGTTGTTGTTGTTGTTTAGGATAGGATTAGCAATCTCATTGACATCAAGGACAGGAAATGAAATATAGCTGAGCTCACGGGTCCAGAGCGGCAAAGTCAGGAGCAACAGAAGCTGCCTCATGCCTTTTCATAACTGATAGGCATGGAACACAAAGGAGAGGTGGGAGTCAAAGATAACACCAAGCTTTTGAGATGGATGAGGGAATTTCAATATCCTGGAAGAGAGAGCACTCGATAAAATTACCTACTCTTAACTGACTGTCTGACAGACTGAAAGATTTCTTTCAAGAGGAAGGACATCATGCAGACTTTTGACATCAAATTTTGATATTTGATCCCTTGTTGTAGGAGTCAACTTTTCAGCCACTTTGTCAGGATTTTAACAGGAATGGCTGCATTGCCTTTCCTGATGAATTGTAAATTTGAGTATTATAATGTAATATTTACATTTGAGTTTACTAAGAACTTTGATATGCTCTTATATATGCATGCATTTGATCCTCAAGACACTAAGATTGACTAGGTAGACAGTTTACATATGAGGATACTGAGGCTCAAATATTTATCCAAAGTTAAAAAGTTTACTTCTACTAGAGAGAAGATATAACCTAAGGGTCTTAGACTATAAATCCCCTGATTTTCTCGACTATCAAATAGCAGTGCTATAAAGCACAAATCTCATCCAATTAAGTAGTGTTATTTATTTATTTTTTTTCATAATGCTCTTTTGTTTAAAGTCCCCTCTTATTAAGTAGTTTACACTCCATCTAAATCTCTGTGAACTATAAGACACACAATCGAACTGTCTCACAGGATGGGATCGTAATCTAATGTTTGGAGACATCTCCCATTCGTGACTAATATAGATCATTTTAATTCTCTGTACTGGCCATTAATGAGACTTAAATGGAATAGGCCTTATTATAAAAACAAAAACAAAGCAAAACCAAAAACTAAACTTTCAGTACTCATTAGACATTCAACTTAGCTCCAAGCCTCATAAAGTAATACTGGGTCTGATCTTAGGCTTACAAATTGACTATAGAAGCATGTGCCTAAATTTAAATTACATAATACCAGAACTGGAGTTCAGCCAGTATAGATAAGGGATACTTTCTTTGTTATTTGAATTGTCATCCCTTCTGGCTCGGTGATGCTCAAGGCTGTCTTACTGTTTAATATTTTCAAGTTATACTTTAGTTATTAATGATAACTAATAGATATTTTCTGTATAATTTCAAATACAAGCTTCCCAAGAAATAACTTTGCTATAAACTGGCATTACACATATTTAATTAAAATGTGCTTTTAAAAAACTATTTACTTTGGTTTCTACTAGTTGAAGTACGGATAGACTGAAATTTTAAGTTTCTATTTGAATACATTCCACTTCTGCCTTTATTCAGAGATGCTTTATAGCAATTAATTTGATTAGAATCTTAGAAGAAAAACTATACATTTAGGGTGCCAGGAAAATACCAGAAAATTGTACAATGATAAATATACTTGTTAAACCATAACATAAAAAAAAGAAAAGAAATAAAAATTTCAGAAGGAATGGATTACATAAAATAACAATACAATTTATACTGAAATACAAGCATTCACTAATATTATAATACAAATCTATATTTTCTGACATGAAAATACCATGCATATGCACATATATTAGATTAAAACATCTAATCACAAAAGATTATGTTTAGAAAATCCCATATTAAACACTGTGTGTGCCCATACATGTGCTCATTAAAAAGGTAGAAGAATATGTAATATTTTATGAGGGTTCCATCTCAATGGTATGAATTAGGGGACTTTTCTCCCTTTTTTCCAATTTTTTTGTTCTCAAATATTTTATACAGATTTTGTGAAAATAACAAAAGTTCATTTTAAAAAGAGAAAAACAAAGGTTATTTTTTGTCGTTGTTTTTAAATAACCTTTAATTCTAATTCTTTTGCACTTTGTTGACCATCTCTTTGCCCAACCAAATTCCAGCATCCCTGTACTATATCCCTTAATTCTCTGGTCACCATCCCTAGTTCTCCTTCACTCTCACTAAGAAGTAGAAATAAAAACTTACATCATCAATTTCTATTAAGATGTAAGTATTTGTAAAATACACACACACACACACACACACACACGCACACACACACACGCACACACATACATACATACAAGGAGTTTCAGGGGATTTGGTTTAGAACTTTAAAATATTTTTTATTATTATTATTATTTTATAAAGCAACTGACATATTGTACCGGTGAATTAGGGGTGACCTTAAAATGCATAAATTACCCACTTAATATTTATTGAATTTACTTTTGTGATAATAACATGTTCACAATTCTGTTTCAACTGACGCTGAATGTAATTCAATATTTTCTATTTTCTCCCCAAAATCTAAGGCATTATTACCATGTCCACTTTCAGTTTTCCTCTCCCTTCATTTTTATTATTCTCACAGTCTTATAACCTATATACTTACTGTCTAAATATAAGTCAGCAAATAATCCTCGCATGTTTAGAAAGTGGCCTCAATAGAGATTTTTCCCAGTGCCTGCAGAATACAGTAGTCTGAGGTTGCAAAATATTATCTTTAGGTAGATAAATGTGAACGTTACAATTTTGCTCCAATTTCATCAATTTTGGAGTACCTAGTGCATTGTTCGGGTTATATAAATATTAAATTCTAATCATATTGACAATACCTACCTAAAAGAATCCTGTCCAAATAGGTTATGTAAATAATGATTCATTTGGGTAAATGAAATAAATTTGGATGTAAATGTTACAGACTCGCTGAACTTTTTGCTGGAGATTAGTGCTCTGCTGAACAAGTCTTCAGACCCATATATGTATGTGTGCATGCATATACACGTGTATACATATGTGTATGTGAATATGTATATGTGTATAGATGCATGCATGTGTATGTATGTGCACATGTATTATATGTAATATTTGGGCATCCACTTGTTTATTTTACTTCTAACATCTGCTAGATTTTACTTTGTGATTACATGCCTTAATTTCAAGTTCTTTCTTCCCTCCAACCCCTCTGGAAACCCCCCTTGCGTTGCCCTCAGATGTCTCTTTAATTGCATCTTTATAGCAATCATTACAACACCATGGAGAGATTTGTGAAAGATTTATTAGTAAAGGTCAGATTGCAGGAAACCCTTGTACAAGGTTCAGCCCCTATAAAGTAATGATGTTATTTAAGAGCACTGGATCTCTTCATACTCATCACTTTGACATGTGCCACGTTTCACTTGATTGCAGCCCCCTGAAAGGGACTGCCAGAAGCAATGTGAGTGCTGGTGTGGGCATATTTGTAAGTGACAGGACAATTCCTACGCAAAGCCCCTAGGTTCTAAGTGAAATTATTTTGAAGACTTTAGCAAATACCAAACTACTTGTAGCATGAAGCCCTGTTTCTGTAAAATCTTCTAAGTTCCCAAGCACTCTTAAGTAGGATCTGGGCAGAATGACAGGCAGATGAGGTTAAGTGAAAAGCAATAAATTTACTTCTTACATTTTACATTGCTTTAATTTATCAGAGATATTTTTCTGTTTAAAATAATTCTATAAAATGCAAATTAGGATAAACAAAGGAACAAAGAAATGGACGAAGGATTATGACCAAGCAAAGCCACACATAAAAAAGCCAAATAGCATATTATTTTATGAAGCAATTCTGAGCCTTATTAGTGATCAGAGACATACAAAACATTCACACAAATAAATGAATAAAATAAGATACTATTTCCCACCTATCAGGTAAGTGACCACTTTAAAGGCTGACGGTACCAAGTATTGGCAATGGTTGTGAACTCTAATATCTGCTTGTGGGAGGATGAATTGGAAAAACCACTTTGAGAACAGTTTGATATTATTAGTGAAATAAAAAATTTATAGAACCAGAAATTCTACTTCCATATTTATACTCTAAAGAAACATTTACACAAGTTCACAAGATGAAGATGGAAACATATATTAATAGATTTCAAAACTATAACTTGATTTAAAAACAAGTTGCACACATATTGATAGACTCCAGAACCATATTGAATACTATGTATGTAAAATGTTATAAAATATACATACAGAATAGATCTATTATGTATAAATATAGGATGATAATTTTTAAAAATAGACTCGGTTAAATTTACGATAATAATTGCCTCTGTGAAAAGGGCACAGGAGCATATGACTATATCAATCATATTTTGTTTTTAACTAAAGAAGATGAAGCTAATATAAAAAATGCTAGCAGTGATCAGTTCTAGGTGTTGAGTATAATTTTTTTAATGTATTAATTTCTGAACTATTCTAAAATTTTCTCAATATTAAAAGAAACTCTACAACAATAATTTATCTTTCTATTTTCAGTGTACTACACTAATTGAAACCTAGGGCAAATATCTTCTCTTTAGCAGTGAGGTGTCATGGCTGTATATTTTAATGCCATTTCAGAAAACAAAAAAAAGTTGTTTTTCCCCTCAAGGTTATGTTTATTCCGTGTGATTTTCAATAAGACATTTAATTCTTCTACTGTTGTTGTGAGACATTAATTTAAAGATTCTTTGATTTGAAATGTCTTATATAATTTACCTATGCAAGATTATGGTTTAATTTTAGTTGCATTTAAGACATAAGTTTTCCTAAAGCAACGCTTGATATGCACCATCAATTATCTTAGAGAAAGAAACACAAAAATAATATTAATTATAGGTCATGACCTAGCAAATTATGAATTTCCAACCAGAAGTAAATTATTGCCACTAATTAGCTTTCTTGTTTGCCAGACTGGGTTAAAGTCTTCATTTCATTAGTCATTTTATAAATCACTTTCTCAACATGCAAATCTGGAATGAGTGAGAATATGAAAATATGCTGAGAACTGACTAATATGCAGGCACAAAGGGTTGTGGGACAGTTTCTACTGATTTCAGGAATATTGTATCAGTTCATTGTGGAATATTTGGAAGAAAAGATACTTTATTTTCTTTAGTAATATAGATTGTTTAGATGTCATTTATTATTTCCTCTCCAGTCCATTAAGTCTTGGAAAGACTGAGTCTATATTAAGTGAAAAGAGTGTGGCGTTTTGAATCATAAACTTTTAGAAAAATTGTGACATTATTGGAATGGGTGCAACTCAAGCCCACATCAACTTAAATTAGCGATTCCAAATTCTCAGTGTTTTCAACTGCCATGAATAATAGAAACTGATGATCTCTTTGTTTTACTGTCATTTTTTCCATCTTTTTCCAAAATTTTGTCCAACCCTGACTTCAACACTGTCCGTGTTCCCATTTCTCTTGACTGTCACTTTCTGATGTTTCAGCTAGATAACTTGACAACAAAACAATGCTAATGAGTTAATAAATATTAATGAATTATAATGGGCAAGTTTGCTCACTCATTCACACTTACAGAGTAACATATTTGGGATGTGCATAATTTTTTCCTGAATTAATGTCTTAACTTTCTTCCCACTAGAATATAAGCAACTTGAAAGTAGGATATTTTGTCTCTTTGGTTGAATTATGCTACCAGAACTCAAACAGAGCATAGCAGATAATAGATGCTATAGATTCAGAAATTTTACACACACACACACACACATAGTTCAAAAAGAGGGAAAAAAGATAGGAGAAATGTGTGAATAAGCCAGTTTTTGTACAGCTCACTTTTGGGCACTAGGACTGCCCCTTAGGCAGGGTGTGTGGAGTTGATTTCATCAGCATTCTGATGGTCCCCATTGCATTTAGAAATCAAATCAGCATACTTTGCACTCTAGGAAAAGAAAAATGCTATTTTGCTGATTAGCTATTTTCCCTGAGGAATCGAGCTTTTAAGGAAGCTTTGTCTCCCTCATTTGATTCCTAAAATAAAGGCTATTTCAACACTAGCTTGAAATAAGGCATATTTTAGCAATTATGAAAACTTCAAGAAACTAAAACCAGGTCAGTCCCTTGGCAAAAATATAGCAAGATTCTGTCTTTAGCACCTCTAGTTTTCTTAGTCCTCACCCTTCTCCCCTATATCTTCCATTAGCCAGATGTCCCCAAACTCTGTTTCAAGTTCCCTAGCACACTCATGGCCCTTCAAATTAGGATGGTTTTCTTTGGGTGTTTTTGTTTGTTTGTTTGTTTTGGTTTGGTTGATTTTTTCAAAATCAACCGTGTATGTTTCAAAGGGTATAGTTTTGGAAAGATGGAGTTTCCTATATTAGCAAGAAAGTGGCAAAGTGATGTTTTCTATGTTCCACTCTTCCATTTCATCAGTACTTTTCTCTCAGAGGTCACCAGAAGCTGCCCATCCACCTCACCCAAAGACCTTTTTTCAACACACACTTCACCTGACCCTTCTGATGCTTTCAGTATGACCTCAGCAGCACTGTACTCTACTGCTTCTCCTCTTCTCTCTTTGCCTTCATTTTCTTAACTGCCATCAAAATGTTGGAATTACGCAAGGCTGTATATTCTGTTTCTTTAACTCTCTCCCCAGATCTCTTAATTCTGTCCTGTGGCTTTAAATAAAATATCAGAGCATAATATCCCCATATTTTTCTGTCTAGCCTAGCTTTCTCATCTGAATCATGGAACTTTATATCAGTAGTCCTCCTAAATGTCAATGGACATATCACAAATATTAACAGGTTCAAAGCTTAACTCATTCTCCCTGCTCCCATAAACATGTTCCTCCTCCTCTAATTTTTAAGACGCAAACCTAGAAGTCAACATTCATATATGCCTGTCCCATAAATGTAGCATCTGGCATATAGAGTGCACTAAATAACTGCATATGTTGAATGGATAAGTAAAGGAGGAGCTAAAGCAGTCACTTGAGCATTGCCTGGAATCGCATTATGTTGGCAATCTCTTGTTTCACCAACATACATTTAATTGTATGTTCGTCTTGGACATTTAATTTAGTAGGAGATGCAAACTTCTTGTTTCTTTTAAGCTGATAATATCAACCAGCATTGGTACAATACCATACTTAAATCATTTCATTTTATTCTAAATAACCTTGAGGGATAACTATTGTTTTTCTCATTTATAGATGATGAAGATGAGGCTTAGAGAGCTTATGTGAGTCTGTAAAAGGTCCCCAGCTAGTAATTGACAGAGCTGTGATAGGAACTGAGATTTTTTCCTTTATTTTTTTAAACATATTATTCTAGGCATTGTAGGATTCTTTTTCCATTATATAAAATGAGGTCAATGGAAGATTAGCCTCAGTTTCTTCATCCATAGAATAAGGGTAATAATATCTACCTCAATGTGATAATTAAATGAGATAATGCATGTAAAGCACTTAGTTACAGTGATTGGGCCATAGTAAGCCCTTGTGATGGGCTAGAATTTATTAATATGAGATTTTAAAACTCTCTCTCTATGAAATGCAAAGAAATTAAAGGCTTTTGAGCAAGACAGTGATACAATGAAAGCTACTATAGAGAAAGATTAACCTGTCATTTGTGGAAAGGTTATATTAAAGTATGGAGACAAAGCAGATGGTTTGAGGACTATCACAATAGCTCAAGTACAGATTGCTGCCTGCCCAAACTAAAATGGTAATTTGGGGGAGTCCCATGATCAGGCTGGGGTGAGCAGGTGGGAGTGCAACCCTAAAGGAGGAATGTCAAGGTCAGAAACTTCTAGGGTCAAACAGAGCCAGCAAAGGGAGCCACAAGGAAACTTTCAAGCAGAGAAAATGGAGTGTCTTATTATTTTCTAACTATATCAGTTGCCATTATTTCAAAATTCTACATTTCTGGGTGCTCTTTTCAATTATATGCTGTTGTAGCTCAAATGTACGTTCACATGTGACAGTGATCTTCATTAGCTGTCACTACCTTCCCATAGCCAGAATCCTACGGATGCCATTTGTGTTATACCAGGCTTGCTTCACCCATCTGCAAGATCTGGCTGACCTTATAGGTGCTTTGTATACAGAGGACCAAAGTCCAAGGTGAATCTCAGAGAGGTCAGGCTGTAATGGCCCTGACGGTTCAAAACAAATGTCTCAGATATGAGCCCTCCACAGTAAGAAGGCTCTTACCCTGTTGAAATGAAGTAGAATGGAATTTCTTTAAACATGGCAGAAGCATGAGATGGTTGAGAAGTTCACACTGAGTTAGACACTAGCATTTATCAGTATAACAATAAAGAATAGAATGGAGAAGTGCTAAAACGGATTAATTATGGTACTTTTCTGGGTGTTAGGATTCAAGGACAAGAACATTAATAGCACTTCCAAAACATTTTTAAATCACTTTAAAATAGGCAAGGCTTAGGCTTATTTTATTTATTCTCATGCCTAGAAAAAACTAAGAGATGCTAAAATACCAAGTACCATTAAAAATTATGCTTCCTGGAGTGAGAATTAAGCATCAGGAATCGACCACATGTATGTAGTTGGTGTATTACCAAAAAAGAACTGTTAATAAACTTGTCATTTAATAAAAGTATAAGAAATTGATATTTTTAAAAAAAATTGTTAAAGTACTATTTTAAATTTCTTTATTGAAATCCATCACTAAACAATAACAAAACTCACAGAGCATTATGGCTGCTCAGCGAAGTAATAACCACTTGGATTAGATTCTCTGCTTCAGCAGAATCTAGATACGTGTATAAGAATGATATATAGCGAGGCCGGAGATACTGCTGAGTGTCTTCACAGCAGACTGAACACTGGAATTGACACTAAACCTTGTGTCAAGATGCACACAAAGCCTTCCAGACACAGAGCACACCTGAGGTTCTAATCTGTCAAGATTAACAAAGAGTGAATACCTATGAAAGCAAATAGACTGTGATATAATTGTCATCTCCAAACTGATAAAGGAAGATTTTTTCCCCCAATTAATATTCAAGTGCATGAGACTGATCCATTTACTCATTTTCTGATAATCTATGTAACAATGTACAGAATTAATAGTCATGGTTACATGGCACATTTATGCAATACTTTTCATCCCTAAGGATGTGAAGGCTCTTTACAATTATAACTAAAGTTTGTTAAAGTACTTCGAAGGGGGAGAGTGTCACAGACGTTCCAAATATTATGATTGTGAAAATCTCGATGCAGTATGTATAGGAACACTTCACTCTCATGAAATTGTTGCCAGTTCTAGCACAGGAAATGAAATTCCTTTATGAGACTGATGAGCCAATGTTTGTACAACCTTTTCTTCAAGAACCTTAAAGTCAACCTTTTCTCTACTGTAACTACCTTGAAAATCACATGTAATTTAGTCTAAAATTACTTATTTTAGAATGTTAAGGGAATATTCTTAATAGGAAAAAATCTATTTTTTGGTCAATAAATTGAGTCATTATTTCCAAATGATAAAATTACAGTGTAGAAAGGATAATAATGTAGCAAGACCTTCAGCTCAGGAATGGCAGAGAATATTTTTCATTATTCTGCCAGCCTCAGCACCAGAAGCACCTTTCATGCATGCATGTGTGAGTCAACGAATCAGTAGAATGGTGGGTACTGGACTTTGCAGTCTCCCTGACAGCAGCCTAAACAGATGAACTAGATTCTGCCAATCATCCCAGCTGCCTGGACTTTGAACAGAAAGCCGGTATCATGATAAAATGGACTGCATACAAATTCAATCTGGCAAATACAACATCACCTATGGTGGCCTCACACAGACCTCACAGCCAGCAGCGGTGTTAGTTCTGCAGCAGGGACCTGGGTCAGGCACATCTGCAATGAAGTGTGGAGCCTATGCCCATTGGTGGTGACAGTGAGGACATCACTAGACTAGTCCTACTGTGTGATTTGTAATTTTTTTTTTCCACCTAGCAATAAAACTTCCAAGTTCAAATCTCCAGACCTCCTGGAGAATATATGAGTTACTTCCTGTCTGTCTTGTAATAAACTAGATTCATGCCCAAATGATTACACTGGGTCATTGTTGCTTACGATCCAAAGCAACAAAGCAACAAATGATCAATACATTGATGATGCTTTCATTTGTTTAAAGTATTTTGTAATCTGTTGAACTTAGTGTTATATATGACTTTATCTCTGTTTTCTTTTTCTTTTTTTCCTCTTTCTATCCTAGCAAGCAAGTGTATATGTGACAAATCTGTTGAGTCATCCAGACAGTGTTTGTTTTGGTGGTGTTGGTTTAGTTTGGTTTAGTTTGGTTTGGTTTGGTTTGGGTGTGGGGGGAGGGGAGAAGAGAAGGAGAGAAGGAGAGAGGGAGAGAGAGAGAGAAAGAGAGAGAGTGAGAGAGAGAGAGAAAGAGAGAAAGAAATCATTTGACCTTCCTCTGGACGTAGAAGACTTTTTCTTAGAACCAGCAATCTCACTACAGTTGCCTGAGCGAAATAGAAATTATGGCATTTAAGAAACTAGATATTCTTGAGCAATTCTGTGTTTTTGTCTTTATAAAACAATTTATAGCACTTTAAAAATAATTCAATAAGTGGTTATATTTTGAAAAGCATATACAACACTTACTAGAAGATTGAAGAACAGAAAAAGAGAAATGATTCTAATTTAATGTGAGTGACTCTTTTGGGCTAATAATAAAATTTCTAGAAACAGATTCACACTAGATTCAAAAGTCTTGTATCCCCCACAACTTAAATAGAAGTGAAAATTATCTGTGATGAAAACCTAGGAAAGATGGCTCAAAGGTGCCTCTGTTCATTATGAAGATGCTGATGTAAGTGATGCACGAGATAAACTCCTCCCAAAATTGCTTTGTGAAATGCCAGAGTGGAAAAATCAGAATTGCTAAGTTAATATAGGACTTTATATATTATGGGATTTTAATTACATATGTATAGTTAAATTAATACACTAAATATTTCAAGAGACAAAACTTAAATCGGTATGCTGTGAAAGTTTAAATGAACTTTTGTTTTACTCAGTAACTTCTAAAACTTTTAAAGGACAGTTTTATGTGTTATCTAATAATGTAGGTTTTAGGACTAACGATTCAAATCTTGGTTGTGTCGAGGACTAATTGTGTGACATGGACAAATTGTGTCACCTTTTCCAGCTTTCATTTCACCATCTGAAAAGAGCAATTATAATGCTTGCCTCACAGAATCGCTAAGAAGACTGAGCACATAAAGCATTTAGCATAGTGCATAGTAAGCACATGAAAATGTCAGCTATGGCAATGATCACTGTTATTATTATTGTTATTATCTTGCCACAGAAATGTTCAAACACATTTTGACATTACGTAAGTGTCCATCAATAGACACAGAATTAAATAATTGGTTTCACCCATTCTTTGGAATAAAAGTCAACCTTTTAAGAAATGAGTTATCTCTTCACACACTGACAGCAATGAAGGTCCAATACTTGTCACTATTGATCACTAAAAATCAAGTCGCAGAATGATATGTATCTTATAACCTTATTTTTTTATTGTGTGTATGTAGATATTTGCTTGTATGTGTTTATAAATGTGTCTGAAAAGTTATATACCTGTTAATATTAGATACTGGGAAGAGAGAAGAGAGTAGAAGCAGATAAGAGAATTCTACTTGTATTTTACAGATTTTTCTTCTCTGTGTGCATAACTATGTATGGCTTTGTTTACAACAAGCATGTTACTTTTATACTAAATAATTTTAAAAATTAGTAAGCCCTTACATCCTTTTTATTCATCATTGCCCTCCCAAGTTTCACACCAGTAATAGTGCCAATTTTCACCCATAAATTATGCATATGTACAAACATATTTTTTCTTAAAAAGTCCAGAATCCCATCATATTAACAGAAGTTGGCCATGCATAAGAAGAGGCTCCCCAAACCCTTTTTTGCTTGCATTTCTCCAACTGACTATTTATGAAAAGTTTATGACTCTACCATGCTCTGTTCCTTCTAAAGTCATGTTTTTAGATAATCAGATGGTTTTTCCTTTGAAATTACACATTCTTGCCTTTCCCAGCATGGTTTCATTTTTCTTCTTTTACTTGCGATGAATAATTACCCTTCATTTTCTCTCAAAATCAATAGGCAATGGATTGATGGAGTTCATGTGTTCATTTCACAGATATTTATTGCATGTCAACTCTGTGGAAGTAATTGCCTCACCTGCAACACAACAACTCACTTGTATCTCATGGATGGTTGGCAACAGATTGAATTGAAGCCTTCTGTCCATATATAGTTAATTTATTTTCAGCAGAGAAAAGAGAGCTCAGTGTAGTAACGTCCTCTGCCCACCAATTAGAGTTTGCAGTCACAAAACCAGGTAGCCTTTGAGCAATGGGTTAATAACACATGCTACTCTGTATAGATTCAGATGATGGATGACTAGAATTTGAAGTAACTGGACAGCTGTCTGAACAGACTATTTCATTATACTGAAGAAATGCTATTTCTAACTATGATGATAATTAGAGTAGATGAAATGCATAAATCAGTGGAGTTTTTATAGCATTGGTTTGGGTGAGCAATTTTATTCCTCCTTATGGACTCAGTGCATTGGACTAGAATCCAGTGCATGTTGCTATAATTGGAAGGACACGATATTCTTATTTCAAGTTCTATATGATGTGTTTTCTTATATCTGAATTCATGTGGTGACACATAATACAATATGAGCATTATGTTGTAATCAAGGGATTGGATAAAATATGCCTAAATATATTATTATTATTATTATTATTATTATTATTATTATTATTACTACTACTACTACTACTACTACTACTATTATTATTATCATTGCCAGGTTATTTCTGTGGTTTGAATCAATTTTTTTTTGCCTCATCTAAAACCTCACAGATACATAATATCCCTCATTTATTTATCTACTGCTATTTAGCAAAATGCTTCAAAACCTAAAAGTTTAACCACTATTTATTATCCCTCGTCATTCCTTATAGTCTGGGATTAGGTACGGAGATCTTCAGTTGATCTTGGTTGGGGTTTCTCACGTGATTGAAGGCAGATGGTGGATGGGACTGAATTCATCTGGAAGCTCGATGGGAGTTGGGGAAGGCTGGGCCTTATTCCTTCTTCATGTTGTCTGCAGGGTTCTTCTCTCCATGGTATTTCCCCATGTATTCTCTTCATGTGGTCTCTCTATGTGGAATTTCTAATTTGTAGCGAGACTTTTTACAAAGGGCCCATTAGGCTCCCAAAAGTAAGCTTTCCATGAGGGAAGAAATTGAAACCACCTATCTTATTAAAGGCTAGACATGGACAAGCACTGGTTAAATTTACCATATTCTGTTGGTGAACTCTAGTTCCAGGCCAGCTGAGATTCATAAAACCATAAATGCTGGGTGGCTTAATTCATGAGGAGGTGTGTTTTAAAACCAGTTTCCACAATCTCTATGGAAGGGGACACAATGATGATGGTTGTCTTGGTTCACATTCTCAATTACTCTTGGATTCTAAATTCTCAGAGAGTGAAAACAATGCTTTACTTTCCTAGCCCCGTGCTAGATGCTTAGTAGCATCTCAGTAAAGTTCAAGTCAGTTGGAAGTCCTATTGCCATTCTTTTACTCCTTATAATTGCTACTTTGTCATTACCACCAAAGTTTAGATTACATTATATAATATGATGTAGTAGTTATTAGAATAAGCTTTAAGGAAAGATTGATCTGAGTTCAAATCCCAGCTTCACCACCCATTAGATATCTGAATTTTGCTACCTTAATTAGCAATTTAAAATGTTTTATAATACTACTTTATTTTATTGAGATAATGTGTAGAAAGTGGTTTACCTAGGGCCCAGGAATTACCAAGCATTCAGTAATTATAGCTGTCACTCTCTCTTTCAACTATATGCCTGTAGCACTGCCTAACTGTCTTAATTTCTCCAGAATCACCCACTTAACAATTTACATTGCTGCCAGATTAGTGACTCTAAAACCATATGAAAGCTTACATCACTCTTATTCTCAAAAAATTCACTGATTCTTTCCCTACAGTCTAATCTAAATTCTCTTACCCTGGAATTCGCATCCCTCTGTAATTGTGTATTTTCTCCTATTCCTCTTCTAAAGTGCAGCCAAACAGATTCAACCGGTGTTTCTCAAATCACCCAGGAGTGCATTCTCATATCTCTTTTTTCTTCTTTTGTTTTTCCCTCTGCCTGGAATTCTTCACCCCTACCCCTCTGCCCCAGCTAAAGGAAGATGAAATGATTTGGGCTCAGAAAATTTTCAAGAATATTATATCCAGGAATCTGCTTAAATGGTTTATTGTGAACACACACTCAGATTCCTGCATGACTCATACATTAGAGTAGCTAATTGCTATTGCAACAAATAGACCTCAGAATTTCAGGAGCTTAACACAACTGATGACATTTTTTTTTTTTTTTATCTTTATAACAAAGAGTTTGAAGTGGGTGTTTAGTGACATCTCAGGCATGGAAGAGTAGGTAGTATGGACCAGCTCTGGACGTGGCTCGCATCACTTCCATTCTCGTTCTACTAGAGGAAATAGAGTCATATTGCCTAAGTGTAGAGAAAGCTGAGAGATATAAACTAGCTTTCAGCCCAATGAAGGCGGCACTGCATTTTGATTCACAGTTTCTGACAGGTCATTCACATAAATAAGTGACATAAAACCAAATCTAAGAAAAGAAGAAGTTGCGAGGTCTGTAACAAACTAGGAAACTCTTGATCCAACTACAGAGGTTAATATTAGTCATTCTAGCGCACTTTTGCCATGAGGGATACTTGATTTGACCAGATCTTTTGACTTTTAAAGAAAACCAAAGACCAATTTTTTATACATAAAATCTTCATTTAAAAAAATATAGGTAATTAATTTAGTGTATATATATATATATATATATATATATATATATACCTACACACACACACTGTATACTCTATGGGACAAATAATCCATCTGCTACCACTAGTTCTGGAACTCCTGGACCATGGTTCTTGGCATCCGGCAACAATGAATTGAAGGCAGACGTGTATCAATTGCAAGCAAGGTAGCTTTATTGAAAGTGAAAGGACACTCTCAAATGGGAGAGCAGGCTGCCAAGAGATGTCAGCCCCGAAGACTTCTGCCTTAGGCTCTTATTCTACCCTCTGAGACTTCATTTCTCCCCTTCATGGCCTTGATTGACAGAGGAATCTCATATAACCGTTGCCTTTTTGAGCATGGGTACCCCAATAATGCACTGGGTTTGCTCATGGGAGGGGAGGAGTTCTAAGCCACAATGTAAATTTATGATAATGATAGTATAATGAAGCAGAGATAAATTCTAGGTCACACTCATTATCCCTCTGCGCATGTCTGTGTTGGGGAATCCCCTGTTCCCAGCCCTTCCACCTCAGCAGGATGTTTCAGATCACAAGCAGCCTCACCGTTTCCCCGAATTTGGCAACCGGTTAAACCAAATCTGACACAATAGTGGAGCAACCCAAGCCCAGCTATGTCCCCTTTTAACTGCTCTGGGAAGGGGTGGGGGCTCCCTAGTATAAACTCCTACCTCACATCTACTGACTGAATCTGGCCAGTAGGCCCCTGGTACGTGAAATCTGCTTTAACTGTAGACTGTGAAATTTTGAGAAGTACACACCTTATTGCGTCTGAATGTTTGGTTTATGTCAGAGCTTCAGGGAAAAATTATAAGAGAGTTGGGCATTATAAAAGGACTCTGAAGAACATTCCCTAAACTCTCTACCTCTTAAGAAATAAACAAATTTTCCATGTTCTTCATTTGGTTGACATGCTATGGTACCCATTATTTATATAATTTAAATATGTCACATCCTTTGTGGCATATGAATTTAAATTCCCCGTGGACTTTGGCATTATGTGGTCATGCAAGTTGTTTAAACAATGAAATGTGGCAAAAAAAATGACTCATCATTTGCAGGAGGAAGGTTAAGATGATGCTGTTCTTTGCTCCTTTCTCTCACTCTTCCACATGATGATTGGCAAAGATCCAGATTTTGGCTGTTTTATCAGCCTGGGGCATAGAGTGACAGTGATACAGAGCATACCTCCCAGCAATCCACAATGGACATTAGGCATGAATGAAAAAAATATTATTAAACTGTCAAGATTTCAGTATTGTTTGTTTGCATATTGCTCTCTGATCTCTCCTGATTAATTTCCTTATCAATGACCATGTTCCAGCAAGTGTTCATTTTTTGGTGGAGGAATTATAAGGTTTTGGATTAGGAATTGTAAGACCTTACTTGAAGTCCATTGAAGGGGGAAATAATAAACTGTGCGAAACTTGGTCACATTACTTAATCTCTCTAGCGCTCAATCTTGTCATTTGTAAAGTGAGGGGTTTGATATTGGATAATTTTACAGGTATATTTTTTTAATTTAAAATTTACCTGAAGTGAAATATGTGCCCTTCTTGAATGATGAATACATAAAGATCTACATTGAGCTCTACAGTGAGCTATAGTAATGATTTTTCCATTGTATTTATTATAATTTTTAAATATGGTTAAAATTATTAGCTATGAACATTTATGTGTACAGGATGGGATCAACTAGATATAGTTTATAAGCAAAGACACCAAAATTTAAAAGACTAAGTGACTTGCTTGAAATCATAAAAATATTTAGTGGAAAATCTAGTGATTTCTGAGCATATGTTCTTTCTCTGTTACCATATTTGCAATCTGAATTAGAGTTCCTGCAGAAACTTTATTTTTTTTTTGCATTTGACTTTTGCCCTGCCAACATATATGTGCAATTAGGATGGTTCCCAAACACCGTAGTCACTTAACGCCACCCACTGAAAGAAATACGGCAGAATACTTGGAGAATTTTCCTTGCTTTGAAAAAAGCAAAACATTTTAATATGTCTTTTTGTGCAAGAAAAAAAAATGAGAAGCAAGTTCAAGATGAGAAATTACTAGCCAGCAAGCATATTGTGATAAATCAGCCATAACATGATTATAGCAACTTCCTTGGGAAAGAAATCAATGCTAAATCAGACTTAGATAGACCAAGGGGATCAAATAGAGGTCAAAGGTACTTCTCCATCTTGAAATTGGATAATTATTACTGTTATTATTGTCAGTTGCTATAATATAATACTAGGAGAAATACATAAAGTCCCAGTGCTGCTTTTATTGGCTGGCTAGACAAGTCAATCCATTATAAGGAAATAAATTCAAGTATATTAATCCATCTAAATATCAAGTGAATTCGGATAATTAGAGGAAGGCTACCTGTGAGTCTCCTTGAGGGTTTTTTTTTTTTTGAAATATAAGCAGAAAACAAAAAGTGAAAAAGCAGTTTTGAAAGAAGAAATTGCAAGTGTGCCTTTTGTTTTGAAAATCAGACAACAAAGCTTGCTTTAATGGGAACTATGCCAGGCTGGAAATCTGAAAAGATTAATTTGAACACCTGCTTTGCTGCTGCCCATCTACCTTGCCATCCAAGCAGAAACCAGAAGGCAAAAGAGAGGCCTCTTTTTCTCTTATTCACAACATTCAGTCATTTACCAGGTTTTCCTACTGTGCTGCTTTAATAGTCCCGAAATCTTTCCCCTCCTCTCCATTCTACACCTGTTTCTGGTCTTTAGCCTTCTTACCCGTATGTCTGCACTAGACTACTCCCTCATTTCCCTGCCTTTAGCCTCATGTGTTCTAGTACAATCTCCTTAAGCTCGCCCAGGCGATCTTCCTGAAATACAAATGTAATCATGACACTTGTGTCCTTTAAATGAGTGGTCCTCAACCTTTGTGGCAACAGGGACTGGTGCTCCGGTGAGAATCTGATGCCTTGTGATCTGAGATGGAGCTGAAGCAGTAATGCTAGCTCTGGGGTGTGGCTGCAGATACAGATGATGCTTCACTCGCTTGCCCGCCACTCACTCCCTATTGTGCGGGCCAGTTCCTAACAGGCCATAGACCAGTACTGGTCAGTAGCCCAGTGGTTAAGGACCCCTGCAAATCATAACTAAATCATTCAATAACTCCCTCTCATAGGTAGTTATTATTTAAAGAGTAGAACTATCTGTTTCCTCTTGCTAGACATCAGCCAAACTGATTATCAAACAAATCTGTCATTCACTTTCTATTTCATATTTAGTAATAATCCTTTATTGCCCTTATGGACTCTAGTCCTGTGATGGTGAGACATCTTTATTTCAAAAGTCCATCTCGGGTTCTGTGTGGAGACCCTTAGTGTTCAGGGTCTGTGAGGACAATCTGATCATTGCTGCCCTGGGATTCATTGCATGAACCTTTTATGACAGCAACTAAAATGTCTATTTCCTTTTGAAGCATTGAGAAGAGCTTCCTGTAAGCTTCAATAGAAACATCAGAAAATACATGCATAATTTCACAGGAACATGTATGCGTATATTCGTGTGTATGTACGTGTGTGTGTGTGTGTGTGTGTGTGTGTGTGTGTGTGTAGAGGAGAGGTGTGTGTGTGTATAGTATTTCAATAGCATGGTAACCATGCCATTCTTAAAAAATAATTTATATAAGTAAACTATAGGTTTGCAATAGAAGGGCTCAGAGCTGTGAGTCTATGCTCTAGTAACACTCTTAACAGGTTATAAAGCCCATTCTTTTAAATAACCAAGAGTCTTGATCTACATGGAAGGATTGTCTTCTGTCTCTTGATCAATCCAAGTATGAATGTTTACACAAGCTCAAGGGAGTTAATGCATAAGGGCACCTTTCAACCAATGAGGTAAATAAGTCAGTGGAGGCATAATCCAGCCTTCCATCCTTTGGTGGGACATCCAAACAACCTACATATAACCCAGAGAGCTTCCAATCAAATTGATTCCCACTTCTTCACAGTGATATCTAGCCCTATAATTTTCACTCTAGTGACTTTCCTTCTGTCCCTGTCTTACTCTGGCTGCTGTGATCATCTCCCATATAAGCAAGCAGACCCGAAGCATCCTCTCAGGCTGTACTTTTAGGATAACCCAGACTAACACAAACTATTGGTTATCTTCTCTACCAAAAAACTCATTATCAATTCTATAGCCAGGTGTATAAGATGTTTTGATATCATCTTAATTTTCTCTTTAGAATAAAGACAAACAAACAAACAAAAAACCTATGTGCATATGCTAATTACTCACATACAGTATTTTATATTTACTATAATTTTTTCCTAAATTCAAAGCTCGTTTAAAATAAGAGAGCCCTCTATTGTTAATTGAGTAATGAGGTTGAAGTTCGTGGCTACATATCTCTATGTATCATGAAGATGAATAATAATACATATGTAAAGATTTTCTGTTACCTAGATACCAGGGGCTTTTGATTTTATCACCATGCAAATGTTTCTGCCCTACCTCTAAAAATAACCACACTTTTTTACAGTAATAGTTTATTCTCAAGGATTAATAAGAAGGGCCATTTTGCTATCTCTGCAGAAAGAAAGATGTGTAGATATACAGTAATATCCCATATAATGAACATTTTGGTCCACTATAGATTATGTATACAATGATGATAATCCCACAAGATTACATGAATGGCATCTGGAAGAAGACTCTTGAAAGGTTCGTTTATGATTTCAAAGAATTCTGCAAGGATGAGGTGGCTGCAAACATCAACAAAGACGTGGCTGAGACAGCAAACAGCTTTAACCCAGGTGTGGATGAGGCTGACACTGAGGAGCTCTTAGGGCATTTACTAATGAGGAGTTGTTGGTACTGGAACAGGAATTCACAGCTGAAGAAAAAGCAGGAGAAAAGAAAACTGTGGGAGGAGAACAAGAAGAACCTCCAAGAAAATTCACAGTGGAGGGTGTAGCAGAGGTTTCTGCAGACCTCAATAACTTCTTTAAAAAGTTTAAAAATAACGCCTTCACAGTGAAAGATTTTCTTTCATGGGGAGGAATGATCATGGTGCATTATCTGCATACTAGCAAATCTATAATTAAAAAAAAAAAAAACAAAGAAACAAGCAAACCACCGTGGACATATTTCTGAGAAAGAGTGACACCTCAATAAGAGCCTCAGGCAGGTCCTCGGGGAAGTATTCCAGAAGAAGGCATTGTTATCATGAGAGGGGACAGCTCCAATGGCGTTATTGCCCCTGAAGACCTTCCAGTGAGACTAGAAGTAGAAGTAGAAGACACTGTCACTGATGATCCTGACCTCCTGCAGGCCTATGCTAATGTGTGTTTGTGTCCTAGTTTTCAACAACAAAAAAAAGTTTAAAAAGTGAAAAAATAAAATAAATTTAAAAATAGAAAAAGCTCTTAGATTAAAGATAGAAAGAAAATATTTTTTTTTTGTATGGCTGTGGAATATGTTTGTGTGTTTAAGCTAAATGCTATTACAAAGGAGTCAAAAAGTTAAAAAAAATTAAAATCTTTATAAAGTAAAAAAATCTACAGTAAGCTAAGATTGATTTAGTATTGAAGAAAGAAAAATATCATTTATAAATTTTATGTAGCCTAAGTGTTTATAAATACTTAGAATGTTTATAAAGTCTACAGTGGTATAAAGTAATATCCTATGTTTATTCCATTTACTCACCACTCACTGACTCACCCAGAGAAACTCCTTTTCCTGCAAGCTCCATTCAATGGTATACAGGCATACCATTTTTTAACACTGTATTTTTACTGTACTTTTCCTATGTTTAGATATACTGAGATACACAGATACCTACCATTCTGTTACATTTGCCTACAGTATTCAGCACAGTAACAAACTGAACAGCTGTGTAGACAAGGAGCAGTGGGCTCTGCCATACAGCCTGGGTGTGTAGCAGGCTAGACCATCTAAGTTTGTGTAAGTGTGCTTTGTGATGTTTGCACAGCAGTGAAATCACCTAAAGACACATTTCTCAGAACATATCCCTGTCATTAAGCGACATATGGCTGTTTTTCATAGAAAAAGCAGGACATGTCCTGCCATATATAAAACATTAATTCTAGTAAAATGGTATCTATTTCTTTTATAAGGCATATTTTATGTAATAAAAGTTAAATACCAATATCTGCAAATTAAGTCTGGGTTAACTAGGTTTAGTTCAATTTGCCTGAAATAATAGTTCTTTGTTCTTATTTATATGCACAAATACAAACATTAACAAAAAAAAAAAAAAAAAAAAACAAAAAAAAACTTCTGTGTAACGCTTCAATGCCTGTGATTCAGTGACAAATCCCTTGAAGTCTTATCTTATTCATTAGGATAATGGAGCAAAACAAATAAGCATTGGCTTCTGCTCCTTACATGTGAGTTTCTGCCTGAGAAAATAAGAGATCCAGATTTCATTTACTAAGCTATCCTTATACTTTTTAGAGGTATAGCAGCCAAGGAGGGAAAAATACAAATGTTTTGACTTATTTGCTAGTCTGTGATAATGAACCTTTAGTTGTCTTCTGTGTCTTATTTTAAGATATTATTCATCTTGATAGATATGTTTATATATATATATATGTCTGTCTTCAATTCAACATATATATTGAACATCTACTATTTGATAGTTCACTAATAAGTGCTAGGGGACATAAAAAGTGTGAATAATTGGCAAGTCCTAGTCTTAAACTTACAGATTAGTTCATAACTATAAATAGCTTCATATCAGATTAGGCCAGGTTTGCCACCAAATAGGAGTTCAGTTTGAGTTATGTTTTGCCTGAATGTAAATTATAAAAAAAAAAATTTCAGTTTTTAGGATAATCTGAACTCACGTTTGGAAGCAAACCTAACCTGATCTGAAAGGTGATTTATAGTTTTTATTTATCCTTTATTATGTGACTATTTACTCATTTGCTGAACGAATGTTAATATGTTTGGTTATGAGATGCTACCTCTGATCCTTCCAGAGTATTATAAAATATATAAAATATATACCTAATTACTTTTCTAAAATCTAAAAAAAGCCTCGATTCTGAAACATCTCACTTCTAAAGCACCCAAGGTTTTGAGATCCAGAAATGATACCGAAAGGACCCAGAGTGCTGTGTGTGTTTGTAGGAGCAAGTGGGAGCTGCAGTCCAGCCCACTCTGCGTCCTCCATGGGTGCTCTACTGGCCTGGGGAATGCAGCGTTTTATAAAATTGCACAAAGAAGTTCTGGTCTGACCCAGGGCTGCCAGGGGCCGGAGCGTGTGCAAAAGAATCAAAAACAATTTCTGAAGAGTGCCCCCGTAATAAAATGTTCTTTGAACGTGTCCATCTAATGGCAGTGAAAAGTAAAAAAAAAAAAAAAAAAAAAAAAGACAGGTGGAAGTTGTGCATGAAAGACAAAGTTATCACCACAGAAAATTTGGGTCAGAGATTTTAGAAATGTTCTGTATCAGCAGTTGTCACTAGTACGAAGTCATTGCTGGGACAGGGAAAAAGGAAACAGGGCTGAAAGAGCAAGATGGAGTTAGATTGAGGAAGGTCTTGCTTACTAAATGTGTGGTGCTGCTAAAAACTGAGCAGTGGAACGATGCGAGCGGTCTTCCCTGCCAGACCCCGTGTACATAACGATAAGCAGAAGGAAACATAGCTTGCCAACAAGCATTATTAGTAGTCTTCCTTTTAAGCTCAGAAGGTGACTGTTGGCTTCTTTAGTAATTGAATATCAACATGATGTGTGTTTGTCACTAGGTCTCAAGAAAGTAACCACTAATTGATTCCCGATACTCTTTTGTTTTGTTTTGTTTTTAACTCTTTTATTAATCTCTATTTCCCCCACCCCTAGCCCCTGATAACCATTCTTTTACTTTCTCTTTCTATGAGTTTGACTTTTTTTTGATCCCACATATAAGTGATACCACACAGTATTTGTCTTTCTGAGTCTGATTTACTTAGCATAATGCCCTCTAAGTTTATCCATGTCATTACAAGGATTAACTTCTTTTTTAGATTGAATAATATTCCATATGGTATGTGTGTATGTGTGTATATATATATACACACACATATACATATATGGTACATATGTGTGTGTGTGTAAAACCCTTCCTCCCTCCCTTCCTTTCTTTCTTTCCTTTTATTTGGATATAATCAACATATAATATTATATAAGTTTGAGGTGTATAGCATGTTGATTTATATTTATCTATTGCAGTGTGACAGACACTATAGTTTTAGCAAATATCTCTATCATGTCACATAATTATCATTTCTGTTTTTGTTGCTGCTTTTCTTGATCTGTCGTCGATGGACACTTAGGGCTATTTCCACACCTTAAGGACTGTGAGTAATGCCGCAGTGAAGATGGGAGCACAAGCATCTTTTGTAGATCATGGCTTTGTTTTTTCTGGAAAGAGGATTGCTCAATTATATGATAGTTCTAGTCTTAGACTGCTGTAGACAGCATAGGGTGCTATCCAGGCCAATAAATCTTCAACCCTCTGCACGGCATGGTGTGATATTCTTAGAGCCATTTTTTTTTTTTTTGAATTGTGTCATCACCCCATCTGCCAGGCCATTGTTCCTCACAACAACAATATGAATTTGGACACTCTCATTATTCTCATTTTGCAGGTTAAAAGATTGATATTTAGAGAATGATTTGTCCATAGCCACACAACTGTAGGATGCAGTGATGGCGAGAATCTAACACCAGCTGATATCACTTCAAAGCTAATACACTTAACACATATTTAATTGGAGTACTAGCCCAGGAATATGGTAGATCTAAGTTCTGTTGCTAGCTCTGTCACCTCCCCTCAGCATCCATTTTCCCTTAGGGTTGCAGAGTAGCTGGGACAAAAACAAAAACATAAAAACACTACCACCAACAAAAAAGCAAAGTTGTAGAGAATAGCTTCAAAATAACATTTTTTTTTTTCCTACTTTGTGATAGAGAGAGAACCCAGCTCTGGTTATCTCATTTCCAACTGGGATTCCCTGCTTGGTTACTTTAACTCTCAGCAGTATGGATGTCAGTTAAATTCCCTGACCTCTGACTCCAGGTCTTTCCAGGAAAGACTGAGGTAGTGACATTGGGATGCTTCCAGTTCTGTAAAGGTGCAAGTCCCTCTCCACAGCCATTACTTGAAGAGCTTAGGACAGGTTGGTTTGAAGTTCTTATGAACAGTTTCCTCTCATCTTTCTTCACAATTTCCTCTCATCTTTTTTCACATCTTAACACCTTTGGCAATTCCTCCTGCACTTTCTTTTTGAAACCCTTAGTTCTGTTCTCTGTTACAGAACTTTCCTTTTTCTGAACCACTCTAGTTTTTCTGTCAGAGTATTTCATTGCGTGCAAAACACAGCCATGATTATTTCCACAACTGAACTAAATTTAACTTGTATGCCAATGTCAGTTTAATTACCCGGATTCTTTTCATTATTGCTTTCAAAATATTCATTCCATTCATGCATTCAGTTATTCATTCACTCATTCAATTTACTCCAAGTATATTGAGCTGCTACAGTGTTCCAGGAGCTCTGTCAAATATTCGCTATATAAAGATGAATAAATCATGATCTTTAGACGTTAATAGCTTAGTAGGGTGTATAAATTAACAATAGCTAAGACAAGTAATTTTGAGCATGGTATGTATAGAATATCAAAGACACAAGAAAGATGACTGAGAAGTTTTAATAAATAAGGACAGGAAGTGCATCTAGTAGAAATAGCGCTGTGTTTCTTGTGCCATTTAATGTCTTGTAATTACAGGCACGCCCTTTTTTTTTTTATTACAGTTATAGGAAGACAGAAGTTCAAAATAGTGAATTGATCTTTGGTTTGCATATTTTCCATAAAATTAACTACAGAGATTAAGCTAAAATGACTACCATTTGTAAACTATTCAATTAATTCATGTTCTCTTAAATTTTATGTGTTGCGGAAACTCAGTAAGAAATGGGTAGTATGATTTGGTGATATAAATGCTATGAATTATGTCTGTGAATAAATTTCCACTTTTAAAACAATGATACCACCAATAAAAATCTCTACTATTATGCCTTATTCAAGCTTCTTCATTGAAAGGCAACAGAAATTCACTCTGGTGGATTACTTTGGTTGTTAATAAGTCTGCCTATCTCAAAGAATTTCTAGAAAATATGTAGAATTGAAGTAAGTTCAAGACTGAACTTTTAGAAGCATAGAATTGTTCAGTTGAGAAAACTACTGTTTCCATAGAGTTCTAGTTGTTATAATTGTAGTTCGCATTGTTGCCATTTTGCTTCCTGAAATTTAACCTTACCACAACTGATATTACCAGAATTACTATCACTGAGGCTTTTTATTAACATCTCCAGTACCTGTAATATCATCTACATGTTCTTCAACCCCTGAATTCATTCTGCAGAGATCAGAATAATTACTCCTGTTTTATTTTATTCCATTTCAACATGTCCTATGCAGAGAAAAGTACTTCTTTGTTTAGTCCACACAAGCTTATTGAATAATTAGTATGCACATTGCTAGTGCCAATTTTGGTGATGAAAATATTCATTCGATTTATTGTACACTTTCTCTTTTAAATATATACCAAAAGCGATCTGCCCAAGATACAATAGTTGGTCAGAGACATGAGTTATCTTCCTAAGGATCAAGGTAAGCTTGAAAGAGGAGGAGATTCATGAGCAGAAAATTTTCAATAAGAATGAGATTCTTATCAGTAAAAAATTGTCAGTATAGCAAAAAAAAAAAATTATAAGCAAAAGCACTGAAACCAGAAAGATAATTTATGTTCAGGAGCACAGAAGTTTCATTTTATTTATGTCTCGTATTAACATTTACTATGTCGTATCATAAATATGTATTTTATATTTCTCTTCCAATAATTTGTGAAAAGAAATTAAAACATTGTTGTAAATATTAACATTCTAGTGTTCAACAAAATAGCAAAAAATATCCCTTTGTTAATCCAAAGTTAATCAATATTTTTAAAATTTTTTGATGCAATTGAAGTTTGTTCTGCTACAGCATATTTCTGTATTTAAATTAGCTCACAAATGATTGGGAAATAGAGGAATGTTGTCATTTTTTTCAGCTTTACTGAAGTATTAATTGGCAAATGAAATCGTAATATATTTAAAACATCCCACATGATGATTAGATATGTGTATACTTGTGAGAGTATTTCCACCAATCACATTAATTAGCACATTTATTACTTCACATATTTATTTTTGTGTATGCGTGTGAGAACACTTAAGTACTATTCTCTTTACAAATTTCAATGATACAATACAATATGATCAATTGTCACCATGTTTTACATTAGATCCTCAGACTTTATTCATCTTATTATTGAGTTTGTGCCCTTTTACCAAACTCTCCCTATTTTTCCCATCTCCTAGCCCCTGGCAACTACCATTCCACTCCCTGTTTCTATGAGTTTAATTTTTTATTGTTGTTAGATTACACATGTATTAGATACCATGTAGTATTTGTCTTTGTCTGGCTTATTTCACTTAAGGAATACTGTCATCTTATGTGGAAGTCACAATGGTCCATAAATAATTATTCTGGGAAATTATTGATTTTTATGACCAAGTAACAGCATCTGACTGAAAAGTAAACTTGCAAAGCTGAATAAGGCAAGGAACAAAGGAATTGAATACTGTCCACATGCCCATAACTCCTCTTGGTTTAGTTTGGCCAAAAGCTCTTTCTTAAAAGTGTTATTGCACTTACCCTATCTTTGTATATTTTCATTATAGCTCTGTAATTAGCGGTTTCAACCCTTCATTTATATCTGCCTTTCATAAAATCACATCTTTTTTATGCAAATTCTTGTGTTTGTAATAGCATTTATTTATACTTTAGGAGTTTAACATATCCTTTTTAAAAGTATAATATTTAAATAAAGTTTATTATTTTTGTTGTCTGGTTATGTTTTGAAAGGTTCATCCAACTCCATTTTTCCAGTATGCTTAGTAATTTTAATATGTGATTGTTAAGATTAAAAGAATTTTCCAGAGTTCTAATACTTTGTATTTTTTGTAGACTGTTCTTAGTAAGGAAAACCAATGAAATCATTCATGAAATATTTTCAGCAGCATTATGTGAAAGAGAAAAACTTCCCCCCAATTTAATCAACAATCTATGAAAAAATTAAGTCTACTTCCCTTCATTCCCCAGACAATCCAGTTAATCTGTTCATACAAATGCCTTCAGATTGTTTTTCCTCCAGTAAGAGCATAACCAGTGCCAAAGACTAGAGCACAAAAACAAATAAATGTTAGAACAGTGAATAGTAATGTAGCTCATCAATTTGTTTTTGGTAATTGACACATCCCATGCTATAAATTTCTGGCACCATTCAAATTCATCTGTGACTCTTAGGTTACATTTTCTCTCGTGCTATCTGTTGTTGTTGTTGTTGTTGTTGTTTATCTTTTTAACTAGATTGAAAACTTACTTCTGAAGTTGTTGTTGGCCTGAGTTACATTTGTCCTTGGTTAGAAAGGGTTTGTTTACATTTAATCTCCTTGGTAGAAGAAAAGAATGCTTTCCTATGGTTTAAAAATATTTTCATCAAGCCAAGAATGCCAGCTTCAGAAAATAATTAATGCAGCAATTATGGCTTCTATAGGTGATTAAATTGCCAAAAACACAGTCATTATGTTGTATCATTCTTTTCAGAGCTCAGAGGTGAACTATGGTCATTCCCCACACCCTTCCCAGTCTTCTACTTGGTTACATTTATTATTTTTGCTTAAAACAAAATAGGAAAATTGTATATTATGCACACTGGGTATGTGTGTGTGTCTCAGACATGGTGTTGATGGCTCTCTATTCTCATTTCTAAGCAATGCCTTAAAGGCACAGTCACATTTATTTTGGATTGCATGTAGACGAATGAAGAAATCCTTCTGAGAATATTCCTATTTCTTTGTATTGTGAGAATATACCTGGAAAATTCACCAATAATCTCAAGGCACATTTAAAACCTTGTGATGCCTTTTGTTAAAAGCTTTGAAAAGAGAGATTTTGTTGGATTTAAGTATTTTTATCATATCCTAGAGAAAGACAGATGTGCTTCACTGAAAGCTCTAATATCTCATATGGTTAGTTTCATCAGCATATATACTGGGAAAGGACCCTAACAATCTAGTGACCCATACATAGTCACAAAGAAGGATAGGAAGTAGCAACATAGACATGTCTCCTAATAGATTGAATTCCATCGAAATTTTCCAGAAATCATATGTTAAAATTCCCAGCTAGGTAGTAAATGCAGACTTAACATACCTTTTTAGTAATAATTTTTAGTGGTGAAATATGCTAAGCACCACTTTTTCATGATATATTGCATATCTCAGGATATCCTAAGGAACCCCTACATTATTTATGTTATTTGTTAATGTTAGGGCACTGTGATGCTTTAGAATTGACACACAAATGAGCTATGATATAAAATTCTCTACTATTGCCTCTATTTGCTTGTCTTCTAGTTTTAACAGTTATAAGGAAGGAAAAAGTCGGGTAGCTTTAGGAAACTTTATAATCTATCTCAGATTACTCAAACATCACTCAGTTCCAGAATAGAGTGCAATCAAAAACAGCCACCAAAAATGTACAGCGTCCATAACTTTGGGTTGTTTTATGAACCTCTTTATAAACTCCAGTTTCCCACCCAGCTTGTAGAAAGATGCCCTAAATTTAAATATTATATAACTAGTTTAGTTAATTACTTATCTTTCCCTAGCATTTAATTTTAAAGTGCGAATTATGCCTAATAATCATAAGTGCCTTATTTCTTAGTGGCACTTTATGTGCCATTTTTATTTCTAAAGAATGGAGTCTGGTGCAAGATGAATAAGATGAATATTGACACTAAATGACTAGAGGCAAATGGATCCCAAAAGCAAAGAATGGGAAAAGGGAACGAATTTTGCCTATGCTCCCTACAGCTACCTATGCTCCCTAACCTGATCTTGCTTTTTATTGGTCATCACTTTTGGAAGACTAGCTGCCTCACTCACTGATTTAGAGAAAAGGGCACTAGTTAAGAATCAGAAGATTTGAGTACAGGACCTAGTCATAGTTTTATGATGTACTGAACTCTTGATCTATTTCTGTGTCTTTGTGTGTGTGTGTGTCATTAACAAAGGAAGTGATAAAATCCTATCACTTAACATAATGCAAGTGAGATAAATTTAAAAATGTACTTTTATTTCACAGGTTATAATCAGATATCGCTCTACAACTTTGGATCAAAAGGTGGATTCTCTTTAGTTTGCACACCATCTAAAATATTTTGAATCTTTATTTTCAGCATCGAAGAGGTTCATAAAAATGTAGATATTCTATGCCTTATAAAAAATCCACTTTCTGGAAGTTCTGTGCCAAGCTGGGTGGCTACTGCCCAAGGAAGAATGTGTTTTCCTCGTCACTATGTTCATCACCTCTGTTGTTCACATTCACTCTCACTGTTTATGTTACCTACTGTTTATGACTCTATATACTTTTGAGTTAGTGAGACTATTTAACCATTACAACTTATCAGGTATTAATTTAATTATGGCCAAAAACATGAGAATGGCTTAATTATGCTGAGAAATATGACATTGGATCATGTAGACTATATCACCCTCCTGTTGACTAGTGCTTTCCTGAACTCAGAATAGGGAATGAGAATTTTTAATATCTTGGTATTAATTGTTTTGCATTTCCCACTGAACCTTAAACATATCTGTAAACATCAAAGAAGTGTATGATATCTCTGGTCAGATTTAGAGTTGTGAGATAGAAAGAAATGTCCACCATGCAGGAAAATACATAACTTTGTCTTTCAATTTTCCACAGTAGAAATGTGTTCACATTGTCAAATTTGAATTTTCTTTCAAACTAAAAAGTAACATGTGATACTTTTTCATTATTATTAAATGCCTTTATATGAAATAACACCTTGCCAAAATAAAATATTTTATGCCATCATTACAGCTAACACTCCTGAGAGAAAATGGGCCTGATCACTTCATTAACGTTTTTTGAGTAAAAACACAGGTTTTATTAATGTTAATTTTAAAAAAATGAATATAGTGTCTGATTTATAAATGAACAGTATGGCTCTGACATTTTTCTATAATTTGTCAAAGAAAACTAATTTTTTATTATATATTTTTGAGAGATAATAAATTTGTATGTTTTTTTTAAATTTTTAAATGTTAAATAGCAGTTGGTGTAAAGGCTGGCAAAGAACATATAAAAATATATGGAATCAGTGGTGTTCATTCACAGCTTCCTGTATTTAAAACATTGTACTAGACAAACAACTTAGCAGGACATAGAAAAAACAAAATGCAAATTTTTTATTAAGTGCAAGAAAAAACAAAATATCAAAAATGCTGATTTTCATGCATCTCAGAAATTTTCAGTACAAGTTTTCCTCTCTTGTACTCAAAAATAATTATTTTCTTTGGATAACAAAATAGTTACAAGAATTTAAATGTTTGTGTATATTTATACAAAGTGTGTACAAAGGTCATCAAATAGCTGTGATTTTATTTTTCTACAGCTGGACTTTATTTTCTATCAAAGCCCATTCCATATCATGGTAGAATATTTTTTAATTGAGGTGAGACTTATATACAGTGAAATTCAGGTATCTTAAGTGTATGATTAATTAAATTTTGATAAATCCATACAGGTGTATATAATAGCTATTTTAATCAAGACACAGAATATTCCACTTATCCCAAAATGTTTCGTAGTGCTTCCTTTAAGTCAGTTATTTCCATAGACAACTACTAATTTGATTTCTATCACTCTATCAAATGATTCTTTGACATTCATGCAGATAAAATCATGTAGTATTTAATATTTGTGTCTGGCTCTGTCATTTAGCATAAAATTTTGGAAATTCATCCATATAGTTGACTATGTCACCAGGAGAACTCTTCTCCCTAAGTACTCTTGTATGAATATATCACAATTTAATGCATCCACTCTCCTGATGTAAGCATTTATATCACTTTAGATTCAGGCTATGAACATTCTTATTTAAGTTTTTTAAATAAGTTTAAGCTGTACATTTGTTAAGCTTAAGCTGTACATTTCCATTTCTTTGTTAAGTAAAATCCTAAGAGTAAGATAGCTGGACAGTAGGGTGAATATATTTTTAAATTTAGAAGAAACTCCTGAACAGCTTTCAAAAGTTGTACCATTTTATAGTCCCAGCAACAATACATGAGGGTACCAGTTGATTCATATCTTTACCAAGATGTGGTGCTGTCAGTCTTTTTAATTTTAGCCCTTTAGATGTGAGTGTTTTGTTTGGTTTCCCTGATGGCTAATAGGCTGAACCCCTTTTAATGTGCTTATTGTCATGAATATATACCATATGTCTTCTTTTGTGAAGAACCTGTTTAAATATTTTGTCCTTTGTTTTAATTGAGGCTGCGGTTGTTATGTATATAGGAACTCTTTATACGTTGATACAAGTCCTTTGCTATGTACCTGTGTATTACAAATATTTATTCCCTCTCTATTGACTGCCTTTTCATTTCTCAGTTTTGATGACTTTTTATGAGAAGCACTGTTTAATTTAAATGAAATCCAGTTTATAACTTTTTTATATGTAGTGTTTTGGGATCCTTTCTAAGAAATTGTTGCTTTCCCCAAAGGGGGGTGGGCAGAAAGATGACTTACTTTTTCAAGTCATTTTGTTTTCTAATATCTTAGTTTTCTGCTGTAAACTTTATCTTTTAAGGTTTTATATTCCAGTGCATAAGCCATCTCTGGTTATTTTTTGTCTGTCATACAAGATGAAAATTAAGGCTCATTTTCCCCATGTATTTATCTATTTGTTTCAGTATCATTTATATAAAGGTGTATTTTCCCCACCAAATTGCATTGGTGCTTTTACCTTGTGACCATTTTAAATTTGTTCCTTAATAGGTTTATTGTTTGTTTTATAGAATTTCTTAGGATATTCTACTAAAATTATCATGTTATTGTGAATATCCCCAATTTATTTTTTTTATTTTCTAATATCTATACCTTTAGTTCTTTTTTCTTGCCTTATTACATGTTCCAGGGCCTCAATATTGAACAGAAGCCATCCTTGCCTACTTCATTTTAGGTGGAATCTTTAACCTATACTCTGTTTAATATAATAAAGTTTATGGCTTAATTTTTCAACATTAAATAAATCTTGGATTTCTGGAAGGAATTCCATTTGGTAATGATTTATTATCTTTTATATATTGCTAGATTCCACATGTTATTATCGTGTTAAGGATTTTCATATCTTCATGACTGATTTTGGTTTATAATTACCTTTATATATAACATCTTTGTCAGGTTTTGGTATCAAGCTATGATGGTTACATAAATTGAGTTTGTATAAGATTATCAGTATTATCTTATATAAGCATTTGGTAAATTCACAGTCAGACCATATCAATGAGGGTTTTTCTTTGTGAAAAGATTTTTTTCTTCATTATGATCCAAGTTACTTAATAGTTAAGGGTCCTTTGGGCTTTCTATTTTCTCTTATGTCAATTTCGTTAGTTGTCTTTTTTAGTCTGGCCATTTTATCTGGATTATTTAATTTATTGGCACAAAGTTGTTTATAATATTTCAGTTTTTATGATTTTCATAACTATGAAGTCTGTTGATACTGCTATGTGGCATTTTATCTCTTTTCGTCTTGAATTATCTTGGAAGGAGATCATATTTTTATGTAATTTTCAAAGAACCAATGTTTGGCTTTGATCATTTCTCTTTTTTCTGTTTTCTACTTCATTGATTTCTCTCTTACATTTACTTTTTCATTCTTTCTACTTATTCAGATTTAATATTTCTTTCTTTTAATATTAAAAAGAAAACTCAGTTTGTAAATTTTCAACTTTTTTATATTACACATTTAAAGCTATAACTACTCTCCTAAGCAACACAATAGCTGCTTCCCACTAATTTTGTTAATTTTAATTTTCATTCACTTGAAAATATTTTCTCGTGATACTTTTGTAATTTTTTTAAACCCATGAATTGTTTACAAGTGTGTTATTTAATTTTCAAATTTAAGGATAGTTTTCTAGATATGCTACTGTTATTGATTTTTAAATTAATTCTATTGTGGTAATAGGCTTCAACTTTTGAAATTTATTGATACTTGACTCATGGCATGATGCATCTTTATGAGCTTTCCACGTGTCTTTGATAAGCATCTTTCTTCTGAAGTGTCGAGTGCAAGTTTTATAAATGACAATTAGCTCAAGCTTCTTCATCAGATTGTCTATGTTTTCTGTGTTCTTACTGATTTTTATTAATTTACCTTATCATTTGTTGATATTGAGAGAAGTGTTAAAATATCCAACTAGGTTGTGGGTTTGTGTATTTCTATCTTTAATTCTGTCTGTTTTTTCTTCATGTATTTAGAAAACCTACTGTTAGTGCATACATATTTATGATTCGTATATGTTCTCCTGATGAATTCTTTTTTATCATTATGAAATGACTTCCATTATTTCATGCAATACTCCTGGTCTTGAATATCAGATATAACATAGCCACACCAGCTTTTCATGTTTACTGTGAAGAGCGTACCTTATTATTTTTAACAAACAATCTATGTCTTTGTTTTTGAAGTGTCTGAACCTCTGTGGTTTTAATGTTAAGTCCAATGTGATTATCCAGCCTTTCTAGTTAAATAGATTTGAGTCTGTGTCCCTGTGATGAGCATTAGCTGACATATCTGCTGAGATTTCTTTGCCTTCTTAATTTTTGCTTTTCACTGGGCTTTCAGGAATATCTCTTATTTACATGTGTTTAGGATCAGTCAAGTATTTGATAGGACTTTAAACTCAGATGGGAAGCTCTCTCTTTTGAAATTTGTTTTATCAGATTTCTTCTCCTTTAATTTCTAGGCTTTCTGGTGGCTCCAGACTCCTTTTTCTGACACGCAAGCTACTAAAGACTACACTTTTCTGCTTGAATTATAGCGACAGTGAGGTTGCTTTCAGGATGTATCTCACATGATTCCCTTCTCTCAAAATTCATTAAAAAGTTAGGAATAATTGCTCTGAGATATCTCTATCAGGACAGTTCATTTTAGTTGTATGAATTCTTCATAGCATCAATAGAGTGACTTGTGTTTCAAACTGAAGAAACTGAATCAAGAAATAAACATATAATTTCTTGCAAATATACAAGCTTCCTAGCATCAGGTTCTCCTTTTTTTCTCTCCTAACTGAATTATGTTTGTTTAGAAAAATCTCTGGATATAAATAATTGTTAACAATTCATTTCTCTTTTGAGGAAATATTTGAACTCAGTTGAAGTCATGTATAAAAGCTGTGTATTAAAACTTACTTGGTCTTTGAAATGTCAAATTCTAGCATTCATGTTAATTCTGTGTTTAATATTTTTATGTTTGAATACTGGACATAATTTACTTTTTTCTCTTTCCTGTGAATCAGTCTTTATATTCTTCCTGATCGTGGTGAAAGCTCCAGAAGGCCAGCCAATTTGAAAACACTTTAAATGTAGTTGTTCTTTCAGAAAAAAAAACAAATTTTATATGTGTGTGTGTGTGTGTGTGTGTGTGTGTATACACACACACATATAATTTTTGTGTGTATATATGCTGCTAAGTTTATCGGATGAGGCTTATTTTTACTGTAATGAGAAAAATAACCCCCTGCTTTAAATTGAATAGTATATTTTTTTCTTACAATTTGAGGGAATTTTAATCAATAGCATTTGTTAAATACAAAAACTGATTATGAAATGCCTACATATAGGTTATATTCATGTTTTCCCAATAGACATAAACTCTATGCTCTTGTGATTCACATAACCTATGACCGTCCCAACTCTCCTACTGACAGGAAACTAAGAAACACACTTAGGATTTAGGAGAAACTGACATAATTTGATTGACTTGCACTCATTATGTTCAAACAAGCATACCTGTAGTCACCTGCCTTGAGGCACATCTGTGTTTTAGTAGAGTAGTAATAGTAGATTTCTCTCTTCCATATGTGGAAATATTTCTTGTATCCCACAGTAACAGCATCTGTGCTTTGACATATTTTTCTAGTGTCTCCAGTTTTTCAAAGTCAATTTTCTAAGCACCTACTAGGGGCCAGGCATCATTTTAGCTTTTAAAGGTAAAAAACGATAAGACACATTCTACTTTCTCTCTGTGCTTATAAGAAGTAGGAGAAATGGGTCCAGACACAACAGTAATAGTAATTTCTTTTAATAAATTGCTATAGTTGAGCTATGAAAAAGAATGTTATAGAAGTTCAGAGGTTATGTCTTAGAAGAAAATGGTACTGGTAACGCTTACCAGAGATGTGGACATATGAGCGATTTCTTAAGAGATGGGTTAAGTTTTGTCAGATGATGAAATAGTGTGGATTCATTATAGGAAATAGTGTGAGAAGGCATGGATGCATACTGCCTTTAGATGACATTGGTGTGCCTGGAAAAAGAGATGGGAAGGAAAGATTTAAGCCATACTATCTGAATGCCATGCTAAAGGGTTTAAATTTATTCTATAATCATGGGGAACAGATGAAGGTTTTTAAATTAATGGGAAATAAGTTCAAGAACTATAGTTTTGGAGGTAAATCTGACAGCATGCTGAGATACTTACTAAAAGGCTGAGAGACTCAACTGGGGACATCCAATTGGATGGCTACAGAGAAAAGGTATGACATTTTCACAGTTCGTTCCCTGGCATTTAAGTCTCGCTAGATTAAGAAGGGATTTCAAATAAAATTGGAAAATCCTCCATCTTTTTTTCTCTCCTCAAAGTTAATGATACATTCTTGAAAACTGAAATATCTCAAAAGACTTATAGTCAATATATTGTTTCTATGTTCTTTAACTTATTGTTTCCTAAGCTTATTTCACCACAACTCTTAGAAACTTTCATAAATGTTGAAACTACAGTGAAAATGCCATTCAGTACAACACAGTGATAGAATTAACATCAATCAACATAACATGCAACAAACACACATCAGACTTGTTCAACATGTGTCATATTCTTTATTCCTTCCTCACAGTAACCCTAGTCACATAGAAAGCACACACTGCTGTATTCAAATGTGCAATTGATGAGAAAAACTGAGTCTTCGAGAGAGGAAATAAATTGCCAAGGTTGCAGAATTAACAAGCAGTGGGACCAGAACATGAACTCAACATTGACTCCACTTCTTGTAATAAGTGTATGATTCTTTCTCCTCTTCCTTTTGCCCCATCTTGTGCTCTTCTTGGAGGGCAGTGGGGAATAGGAAGGATTTTTTTTTTTTTTTTTAAGAAAAGAAGATCTGAAACCTTTCCATTTACAGCGAAAATGTTAGTGGAAAGTAAAAGAATCTTAAACATTTTTGCCAGTTGCTTTGCCATGTGTTTTCATCACATAAAGAGCACTTCAGGACATTTCTTTGACTGGAAAAGCAAATTTATCTTCTTCTACCTTATCGAGCCGTCATATTGGAAATGCCTTAACAATAGATATCTCACTATTTGCTTTCAGTGTTTGGAATTTCCCTAATTCGATGCATATTTGTTTACCTCATGCATATACTTTCAGGTAAATTGTAGTAGTTATAGGCTTAGTGGAATAACTATGAGACTGTTTGTTTTCAGTGTTTTTGACATCCCTATAATTTTTTTGATAAGTCTAAAATGGTATAAGAATATTTATCAATAATTTATTGGATAAATTCTCTTCATGATTGGGAAGTTATACAGAAGCATAAAATAAAGATTCACAGCCCATTGTTACCAATCTAGGAAAACAGAAGAATTGTTAAATGTAATTAAATTTCTAACTCTACTGTTTTCCCATTTATGGTTTACCAGGAACTGTCAGGAAAAAAAAAAATCATAGTACTTATTGCTAAAATTTATTTTGTGCTTTTCACAACAGCATTAAGGAAAGTGTTAAATCATTTTCATTCCACAGACAATAGAGAGCTTATCGAGAATCAAAACAAGAGATGGCTTGAGATGTGTTAAAGGCAGCCAAACCCAAAACGTTCTATTTGGTGGTGTTTCTAATGTCAGGATTTCTCAAGGATCCTTCCTTTGTCAGTAAATACATCAGGGACATTGACATCTGTACTCTAAGTTGATCCAGTCTGGTAGGGCTCTGGGTGCATGCTTGGAGACAGACAGACATGGATGCATCTGGGCAGTTTCCACATTTGACAAGGACTTGTGCATTTGTCCAGAACTGTGTTCTGCCCATTCCTACACTGCTCATCACTTGCCTTGCCCTAGGGGAGTTCTGTCAGTAACAGTTAAACTGCTGGCAGTTGTATTCCCCATCAACCTAAAGCTATTTTGGGGCATGTTCCTGAGAGGGTATTGCAGAATGCCCACTAGTAATCATTTCTTCTTCTATTTGTTATGACATTTTCTCTTAATATTACCTATAATCTATTTAACGTGCATACACAGATACACAGTTTATAAAAGAAAGTAATTATAGAAGACAAGGCTTTATTTTTCTGATTGAAAATAAGAATGCAAGTTTTCCCTTAATTGAAACTGAAGGTCTGACTTAAAAATAACACAACTAAGTTAATAATCTAAATTTCCTCTAAATATTTAATTTTCTTCTAAAAGCTTGATTTCCTGCTCCTGCCCTCTGCTCACCTCCCAGGTTCTGAGCAATTAGACTTGAAAACATTTTTCCATTCTCTCATATGTATTCCCAATTTTTATTATAAGTAAGATTATTTACTAGTTCATTTTTTTTTATTTTAAAGAGAAGAATTTTAGTTATTCAAATAATTTTTTAAAAAATTGTTAGGTTCGAGAAAATGTGTTAGACTCGGTGTGTTAAAATATGATCAAAATCCCAATTGTTAAGCCAGTGACTAAAAATATTTTGTTATTTTCTATTGAGCATCATAAATAATACATCTTTAGATTATGATTAATTGATAAGTTATAAAAGTCAAGAAAGTCACAAAAACAGGTGACAATGTTTAACAGGTGATTAAGAAGTGAAAACCCAAGAAGGCTAGATCTATCATATATCTGAATGTTTCTAAGATGACCATTAACAGAGCATACCATCTGGGTATCATCTGCCATAGGGATAGTCTTCAACTAAATTGGTGAAAATATTACTTGCTCACTGCTGGTGAAATTGCTTGTATTATCCTGCAGGAAAAACTGTTTTAGATGTTCTCTCGTTTAAGTTAGATATGTAGATATTTTAAATTTGCTTATATTATTTATTGTTAATAATCTTCCTAATGAAAACTCTCCTTATTGTATGGTTAAGAGAGAAACACCCCAACTTGGCTTTTTCAACCACCATTTGGTACTTTAAACCCCTTCAGTTATATACTCACATACTGGATCAGTGGCTGATATAGATATTTGTGTAACCCCAAGACAGAAAGCTTTTTTTTTTTTCGTTATGTCTTAGAGCCTGGCCATTACTAAATTTCTTTGTTTCTGTATTATAATAGCCTAGGTGTGCTGCCTAAGTGCAGGTACTCTGTGTATATATCTTCATATTCTGTGATGGTCCAGTACCTGGCCATGGTGTCAAGGGAAGAAGGAAGAAAGAGAAAAGTGAAAGGAGGAAGGGAGAAAGGAGGAAAAGTAGAGAGAGAGAAGAAGGAGGGAGGAATAAAGAAGGGAAGAAGGAAGGAGGGAGAAAGGGAGTAAAGAAAATAGTAAGGAATCATTTTTATTTGATTTTACTTTTGAATTTTTTCCAGTTTTGTTGAAATATAATTGACAAAATTGTAAAACACCTAAAACAGGTGTACAACATAATTATTTGATATGTATATATTGCAAAATAATTACCACAGTAAGTTTAGTTAACATCAAGCACCTCACATAGTTAATTTTTTCCCTTGTGATAACTTTCAACATCTATTCTTTTATCAACTTTCATGTATGCAATATAGTATTGTTAACTGCAGTCATCATATAAGAATCATTTTTACTGATTCTTATTTATATCTGATGTTTATGGAACTCCAAAATTGAGTATACAAGTAGCAAGTTTTAAGGATAATCTTACAAAATTCAACAGAGTGTAAATATAACTATTACACAATTTTAAGCCAGAACTTCTGTTTTAAGCAAAATTCTCTTCAATTTTTCAGAATATGAGGGATAATCATAAGGATCCTCTTTTTTCTCTATTCTTCTTATGTCTATAACCATTAACTCCTTTCATATTCTTGACCACTTCATTTTCAGCAGAGCCCCATGGGAATAATAGCTTCTGTCACAAGAAGTGGGAGGAATATGATGTAATGCTCTGGGTAATTTTGTTAAACCCACTTAGCACCTAATCCACTCAAGTCAAAGCTGGTATTGGAGTTATCACTCACTGGACTGGCTTTGTGCACAAAGCAATTGAATACGCACACATCTTCACAAATTACTGGTACGAGTCCTCAGACAGTAGGCTGCGACAGCTCAAAAAGATACCTCTTCAACTCCTAATTTTCTATATTTTCATTTCATTCTTAATACCTCTTTGCAGACAATTAGCTTTTCTTCCCCCCTTTTCTTTCTTGGACTATTTTAAATTAGCCCATTTCAGGCTGATGAATGAGCCAGTTACAGCCCGTGAAGAAAACACTAGCTGAATGCTAATATGGTGCTCATTGCTAGAATGCAATGCAACATATTTTATTCTTAGAGGCAAGCAATAGAATATTCACTTTGACAGAATTTCAAACCACTTTATTTGAATAAATGTGAGATACATACTATACATTAGATGTACCTAAAGACCCCATAGGTAAGTGGAAGGCATTCTGGGTATTTTTTTAAATTAAAATATAATTTACATGTAACAATATGTTAGTTTCAGGCATACAACAAAATGATTTGATATTTGTAGACACTGCAAAATGATCAACGCAATAAGTCTAGTTATCATCTGTCACCATATAAAGTAACATTTTTTCCCTTGCGATGACAACTTTTAGGATTTATTCTCTTGACAACTTTGAAGTATGCACTGTAATATTAATGACAGCAGTCACTCTATTGTACATTATATCCCCATGACTTATTTATTTTATAATTAGAAGTTTGTAACTCTTGACCTTTTTCACTCATTTCCCCCACCACCCTCCCCTCTAGCAACCATGATTCTGTCTTCTGCATCTATTAAGTTTTGCCTTGATTTGTTTTGTTTATATATTTTGTTTTTTAGGTTCTACCTATAAATGAAATCATACAGTATTTGTCTTTCTCTGACTTATTTCATTTAGCATAATTCCCTCAAGATCCATCCATGTTTTCACAAATGGAAAAAAATTCAGTCTTTTCCATGGCTGAGTAGTATTCTACTATACATAATGGAATTGGCTATTGTAAATAATGCTGCATTACTAATAGGAGTGCATACATCTTTTTGAATTAGCATTTGTTTGTTTGTTTGTTTTGTTTTGCTTTTTTGGATAAAAAATTCTTAGTAGTGGAATTGCTGGACTGTATGGTAGCTCTATTTTTAAATTTTTGAGGATACTCCATGCTGTTTTCCATAGCGACTATACCAATTTACATTCCCACCAGTGCATAAGGATCCTATTTTCTCCACATCATCACCAATATTGTTATTTCTTGCCTTCTTGATAATAACCATTCTAGCAAGGTATGGGATAGTGTCTCATTGTGGTTTTGATTTGCATTTTCCTGATAATTAGTGATGTTGAACATCTCTTCATGTGTCTGTTGGCCATCAGCATATTTTCTTTGGAAAAAAAAAATATCTATTTAGATCCTCTGCCCATTTTTTAATTAGACTGGGTTTTTTGTTTGCTTCTTTTGTTTTGTTTTGATGTTGAGTTGTATGCGTTCTCTATAGTTTTGGATGTTAACCCTCTACCAGACATATAATTTGCAAATATTTTCTCCTAGTCAATAGGTTGACTTTTCATTTTATCTATGGTTTTCTTTGCTATTTAGAAGATTTTTAGTTTGATATAGTACCATTTGTTTATTTTTTCTTTGGTTGCCTTTGCTTTAGAAGTCAGATCTAAAAAAATCATTGCCAAGACTATTCTCAAGGAGCTTATCATCTATGTTTTCTTCTAGGAGTTGTGTGGTATCAGGTTTCACATTCAAGTCTTTATTTTGAGCTATTTTTTTTTTTGTCTATGATATAAGATAGAAGTTTAGTTTTATTCTTTTGTATGTAGCTGTCTAGTTTTCCAAACAATATTTATTGAAGACGTTGTCCTCTCCCCATTGTATATTCTTGTCTCCTTTGTTATAAATTAATTGAGCATATGTGTGTGATGTATTTCTAGGATCTTTATTCTGTTGATCTGTGTGCCTGTTTTTGCACAACTGTCATGCTATTTTCATTATACAACTTTGCAATGTAGTTTGAAATTGGGGGGCATAACATCCAGCTTTTGTTGTTGTTGTTGTTGTTTTTGTTTTGTTTTGTTTCAAGATTGCTTTGACTATTCAGGTTTTTGGGGGATTCCATACAAATTTTAGGATTGTTTGTTCTATTTCTGTGAAAAATGCTGTTGAAATTTTGATAGGAATTGTATTGAATAGATAGATTGCTTTGAGTAGTATGGACGTTATAACAATATTAATTCTCTAGTCCGTGAACATGGAATATCTTTCCATTTATTTGTGTCTTCTTAAATATCTTTCATCAGCGTCTTATAGTTTTCAGTGTACAAGTCTTTCACCTTCTTGATTAAATTTATTCTTAGTTATTTCATTCTTTTTGATGCAATTATAAATGGAATTATCTTTTAAAATTTTTTCTGTCTGGTAGTTTGTTATTATTGTATAGAAACACAACAAATTTATGCATATTGATTTTGTACCCTGCAAGTTTAGTTCATTTGTTTATTAGTTCTAATAGTTTTTTGGAATCTTTAGGGTTTTCTAAATGTAAAATCATGTTGGAAAATAGTGACAATTTTACTTCCCCTTTCCAATTTGGATGCCTTTTCTTTCTTTTTTGTGTAATTGCTCTGGCTAGGGCTCCCAGTACTGCTAAATACAAGAGGGAAGAGTAGGCATCCTTGTCTTGCTCATCATCTTAGAAAAAAAACTTTCAGCTTTTTAGTGTCGACTACGATGTTGGCTATCGGTTTGTCATATGCAGCATTTATTATGTTGAAGGATGTCCTCTTCATACCCATTTTGTCGAGAGTTTTTTAAATCATAAATAAATGTTGAATTTTGTCAGAAGCTTTTTCTGCATTTATCGAGATGATTGGTAACTTTTCATTTTTAAAAATATGTTTAACCTTTTTTAATAGGTCTTATTGCATTGTACTTTTGCTTGCTATAATGTGAATTGCAATTCTTATAGTCACCATGAAAATAATTAATTTGAAATTAAATGTGAAGCTAAATAAAGTACTTTGGTAAACTTTTTGTTTATATGTTTCACTAGAGACTTGCTCTTTCCTATGAGATAACCTCTCTTTTTCTTGACCACTGATTCTGCTGGTTAAAATGAGTACACTATTTCTAATCATTGTTTTAGAATAGAAATATCTCTTGTACCCAGCAGAGTCTGTGAAGATATTCGTATATTCCAGTTAACTAAAACATTTTTCTTTAGAAGCAAAACTAAGCATTTTGATGGAAATCCTTCTGAAATGTGTCAAACATTACTACATTTTTTATTATTATTAAACATAGAGTATTAAGAAAAGTATCTCTTTTTTCTATGACTCAGAGCTCATTATGAGCAGCCATCATTGTATTCTGCCACATTATGTTAATGCCTTCCCAGGTTTTTGAGGTCCTTTGTCTTTTTCTTAATTCATGGATTGTGGCAGTAGTTATTCTTCCCCATTTCCTGTTATTTGCTATCTTCTAATTGGCTGCAGTAATTTAAGTATAGTAGCCCAAAGTATTGCTGTTTCTTCTCTTCTTTGGAGTAAACTTCATGGGCTTTGTGATAGGTAATTTCTACTCACCAACAATTTCTGTGTATTTTAGTTCTATGACCATGTCCTGGAAAGGATTTGTTACCATTGGTCAAATATCTGTTGAAGTGGGCAATTTGGGGATGTTTACTCTGAAAAAAGGGAAGTTTCAAAGAGCCCACTCCAAACCAGAGACTTCAGAGATTCTGAGGAGCAGTGTCCTAATGCGAAAACCCAAATAAACAAGGAGTCAATTTGGCTTCCACAGAGTGACTTCACATAGATTTAAACATCATTCTAAAGTCCTCATGTAATAACCTAAGAATTTAACAATATAATACGTTAGGAATGTTTATTTATGATATGCAACTTTTACTAATCTCGAAGCAAAATAAAAATAATTTCTTATTTATGTATTTGTTTACTTATCTTGGGTATCCAAAGTTCTAAAGAACATTAAATAATTTTATTTAGCAAGGTGGCTTCATGTCAGATAATATCATATGTCACACACATATACAAAATCTATACTTTAGAGCAGGGGTTCAGTTTTTTTTTTTTTAACTAAGAGGACAAATAGTATATATTTTTGTTTTCTCGGGACATATACTCTTAGTTATAACTACTCAAATCTGTTATTGTAGCCATAGATAATAAGTAAATTGTCTAAACTTTATCCTGATTATTTTTTTAAATTTTTTATTTATCAGTTATTTTGGGCATATAAAATTATATTAATTTCAGGTATACAACATGGCAATTAGATATTTATATAACTTATGATCACCCTGATAAATCTAGAACCCATCTGACACATGAGTATGTGTGGGAGACTTTAAATGAATGAAATTTGATGGTTTTAAATAAAATGCATAGCCCTTAAAAATAAAAATGAAAAGGCATAAACATTAATAACATTAAAATTATATAATTGGCTTTAATAAATTAAGAATTTCACTAGAAGCCCAGAATACTTGCTAAGCACCAGGTATCCTGGCTATCATCAAATATATAACTTTTCATGCAGAACACATCCATCTTAACTCTTTAAATATTTTTCATCATTTTGGTAGATTGATACCTACCGAAGTAATGAGCAATTCAATAAACACTATAAGATATAAGGACTATTAATAATTGATATGCACTCTGTAGGCTTACATGTTACATTTACTGTGTGAACACATAAATATGCAAGTATGTGTGGTGTTTTAAAATGCATTTGGTCTGAGGATTTCTAATGTCAAGTTTCAATCCCATGCAAATGAAAGGGGCTGAATACATAAACCTGTCAAAGTCATGATTTTAATGGAAATGTCAAGATACTTCTGAAAGCCAATATAATAATCCCTTTTATGCAGCACTAGGAAGGAGCCCATGATCCTAAAAGAAGTAACCTGTCACCCTGCACTATAGGTTTCATCCTATTACCAGCCTCAGCTCCATTATCTAAATGACCAAGCACTCCTTCAATTCTGGGGCTAAATGATGTCATGACATGACTATCATCATATTTATACCTCATAAAATTAGAAAGGTTATTAAACATAATTTGACCTTTGGCATACTCTAATAGAATCCTGACTTTTGCTGTTTTCTTCCTTTTCCTTCTTTCCTTTCCTTCATTCACTCCCAGTTCTCATTTCTGTTCTTCATAAACTCTCTCTTTTTTCCTTTAGAAAAAGCTGTTGCCCACTTGTACTGGCATCGTGTTGCATGACCAAATCTAAGATTTTATAAAATGCAATTTTTATTCCAGTGCCTTTTGATTATCCTTCAAACTGCCACACTGGAGAGATAAGTTATTTTCATTGAAACCTAAATTCAATGCCAAGTACATTTGCCCTTGAAAATTTTCTAAAGCACTGGGTGATGTGAGGTCTGAGGTTTCTCTCTGTTTAGTGGTTACTGTAGTCTTTAACTATCTGGTCCTGCAGTGTAGAAGGCTGTTATTTATGTTTATTTTTATTGGTTGGCTCTGATCAAAACACATTAAAGGAACAGATGCTTTGAGATGAGTGAGGCTCATGTATTTGGTGTGTTGGACAATTAGAAGGAGAAAGTATTTTTCAGAAATCTTATAGACTCCTACGCTGTATAACAATCTTGTCTCTAGTATTTTAAGATACTTTTAAATAATTAAACAGAAACAATTATGTTCTGTAAGTGCTTAAAAATAAGGGCAATGAGGTTCCTTGTCTACGTATATGTATATGATGCGAGATATATATATAGATATATATATATTTTTTCAATTTCTTTCTTTGGAGTTCAGTGTTAATGTATCTTGCCCTGAATGTGCATGGTTCTATAATACACAAAAACAATTTCTGTACCAAAGTTTTTTCAACAAAAGATCTTAACTTTTAGTCTCTTCTACAGCATTTGTTTGTTTTCATCATTCTCTATGCTTCCTTGTTAAAGTCTCTGGCTTCCAACTGTAGAGACATTTTCAGAATTAATTTTTCATTCAAGAAAGTAGTCTCTTACACTCAACTCATAGTTTTCTGTTCGCAGTTTGATTTATTATGTTATTTACACTCATTAGCTCATATCTTCTCCATGGTGAAAATCAGTCTTTGCTTTTAAGAAGTTTGTAGTCTGGTAGGTTTATAGGCAAGAGAATGGATAATAACACTATGATGCGATCTGCTTGCTTTTAGATCTATGAATCAATCAATATATATTTATGAATTGAAAATTAAGGGCAATTGTCATCTTTATGACATATAAATGTAAATGTTGATATAAATACAGACATAAATAGAGTTGTCGACCCCAAACAGATTGGAAACTAGTAGGAAAAAAACTAATAATATGAATAGAAAATTTTGTTACAAGATATTATATGATAACTACCATATATTCTTATTAGAGACAGAAAATCTATCAGAAATGAATCTGTGTCTAATAAGAATTCTTTGCATACCTTGTGTTCAATATTGGTAATAATGTTTTATTCCTTGTTCCATATTTGCTTGATCACAGAATGTGTAATTTATCTCCCTGAGCATTTTATTGTAAAAATTGACCACAGAAATCACTCTGCTTCTTTGGACTTTCTTTATGTCTTTCTTTAATCTACCTCTATTTTTGTGTGTTTAGCATGATTGTATTGGTCTGTTCAAGCTACCATTACAGAATACCATAGACTTTGTGGTTTAAAAGACAAAAAATATATATATTTCTTTCACTTCTGGAGGTTACAAGCCCCAGATCAAGATGCCAGCTAATTCAGTTCTTGATGAGGACTCTCCTCCTGATTTGTAGGTAGCCAGCTCTTACTATGTCCTCACGGTCTTTTCTCCTTGTTGTGTGCATAGAGAGAGAGAGAAGCTCCGATGTCTCTTCTTATCTGGACACGAATCCTACGGAATCAGAGACCTATCCTTTTGGTTTCACTTAAGATCAATTACTTTCTTAGAGGGCCATCTCCAAATATAGTCACATTGGGAATTACAGCTTCAACATTTAGGTTTTAGAGGAATATAAACATTCAGTCCTTAATAGTAATCACAATGATTAGTTAACTATTTGCTTAACTATTAGTCTCAATAATTAAACTTTTCCAAAACAAAACAAAATGTCATAATTCCAGTTTTGTGTTTCAATTACATATAGGGTTGTTGCTGGTGATTAAAACATATTCTGGGAGATAAAAATGATAATTATTAAAAGCAAAGCATACACCATGTCAGAATGTCCGAAGAATAGGCATCTCTAAGTCAATAAAACTCACAGATATGTGTTATATCACTTGACCAGTGAGAAAGAACTAAGCAAGCAATTTATCTTCTGTACAGACAAAAACTAAAATATATATTTTTATAAATACGTATTCATTAAGTATACTGTGTTTTGCTTCATTCTACATATTTTGCATAAAGTATATTCTTGTCAAAGTTAAAACTTGGATTAATGTCTGATGTGTGAAGTTATCCAATTCATATTCAGTCATTTCACAGCTTTGTAGTTCTAATCAAATAACAATGGTCTTATCTAGGCTAAGAAAATGGCTATCTAGGCTAAGAAAATGTTTGATCAGCGTCTTAATTTGGACTTTATGCACTGTACACACACACACACACACACACACGCATGCACTCCTTTCCAAAGGGCCGATTTGTTATTTCATTTTAAAAATATATCTAATCTTAATATGCTTGGAAAGCAATACAAAAAAAATGAGTGCTTAAAGTATACTGTTTCTTCTATAAAAAAATTTTATGAGTGTTTTTGGCTACCCAATTAGTCTTTCTGCCTTCTGTCTCTCTGCTTTTTAATTTATCCACTGTACTTCTTCCAAATTAGTTATCTTATAACACTGCTTTTATTTTCTTTTTTTCCTTTTTTTAATGTGTTAAAATAAACATAACAAAATTTACCATCTTAGCCATTTTTAACTGTATAGTTCAGTGGTATTCAATATAGTCACATTGTTGTAGAGCCATCGCCACCATCCATCTTCGTAACTCTTCATCTTGTAAAACCAAAAATCTATGCCTATTAGAAAAACATTTCGTATTCTTCCCTACCTCTAGCTCCTGGCAACCACAATTTTAATTTCTGTCTCTATAATGTTGTCTACTCTAAGTATCTCCTATAAGTAGAATCATACAATATTTGTCTTTTTGTAACAAGCTCATTTCACTTAGCATAATGTCCTCAAGATACATCCATGTTGTAACTGTAGCACACTACAGAATACCATTACAGCCTTACTTTTTAAGATTGAATAATATTCCATTGTATGTAGATACCATATTTTGCTTATCCATTCATCCATCAATGGACACTCAGATTGCTTTGACATTTCCACTATTGTGAATAATGCTACTATAAAGGTGAGTGTACAAGATTCTCTTCAAGACTTTGGTTTTAATTTTTTTGGATATATCCCCAGAAGTGGAGTTGCTGGGTCATATGCAAATTCTATTTTTAATTTTTTGAGGGACCTCCATACTGTTTTCAACAGCAGCTGTATAATTTTGCATTCCTATCAACAGAGCACAAGTATTCCAATTTCTCCACATCTTCGCCAATACTTACTGTTTTCTGTTTTTTGATAATAGTATCCTAATGGAAGTGCGTGGTTATAACACTGCCGTTTATTACATAACTATTGCTCAAAAACCTTCTGTAACTCCCCATTACCTTGAGATAAAGTGTATAGCTTTTATATACTGTCAACAACAAAGCTTTTAGAGTTACTTCTACCTACTGCTATATATAAAGCCCCCAGCAGTCTTATCGGTGTCCTCATTATCTCTTAAACTTTATGTATATATTTTTTTCTCTTATGTGCATATTATTATTTGCAAGATTTCTTACACGTGGCACGCATTTCTCTTCACCTAACCCAATGATTCTCTAGGGAACGATATTGTCATTTGGAGCAGAACAGGTTTTCCCTCTGCAGAATTTTCCTGCAGCTTTACAGAACATTAAGCATCCTTGGTCCTTGCTCACTAATGCCAGCAGAACTCATATAGGGACAGCCAACAATGCCTCCACACATTTCCAAGCACCACTATTCAGGACTCTTGTGGTTATAAGTAGCAGAAAATATCAATCAATTTGGCTTAAGTAAATAAGTGAGCATGTTAGCCAATGGACTTGAAAAATTCAGGGCAAGTTTTATGACTTCAGATAGCTATGGGCATACTAATGTCTAAATATTTGTTCTCACTCTGTATAACTCTTCTGCTGTCCAGCATATTTGGAGATGGGCCTTTCTTTATGTAAGTTTCCAGTAATATCAGACTTATATCCTCCTAGTTTTAATTCTTACAGAGGAGAGCTTGTTTCTTTCTCAGTTACTCAAGCAAAAGCTCCATTTAGATTTGAATTGCCTTGGCTGGAGTCACAATCTTTTAGAAAGGTACCACAATGGCCAGAGAAACATGACATTCTTTCATACACTTCTCAAGCCTAGAGTAGGATGTGGACTACCATTTGAAGACGGGTAGCTCCCCTAAGAAATATAAGGTGGTGTTAGCATAAGAAAGAATAATGGATTCTAGGTAGCAAAAATGGCAGTAAGAAGTGACCTATAAAAAATATTAGCTGCTCTCTACAGCCATACTACCCTGAACAAGCCTGATCCCATCTGATCTCGGAAGCTAAGCAGGGTTGGGCCTGGTTAGTTCTTGGATGGGAGACCACCTAGGAAGACCAGGTGCTGTAGGCATAAATTTTTTTTAAAAAAAATAAGGGATTGTAAGCTGACAAGGTCCTTGCAATCTGTGAGGTCAACCAAGGGTTGCCTCGCCTAAAGAAAAAAAAAATAGCTGCTTAATCTTAGGCAAAGAATTTTCTCTTTTCCAAATCTATAAAATGCAAATAAATGGCCACTATCTTATAGGTAGATAGTGTAAGATTCAACATGGAAAGTGTCTCATTTAAGACCTGCAACAGCTGTGCTTAAAACATGATTCATCCCCTTTGCATTTCTCTCTAAGGTGCTTGCTAGTCAGGGATAGTATTTTTTTTTTTTTCCTAAATATTTGACAATCGATATGCATGAGCACTGCCCATTCAGATCTGGGAACCTGACCTGTCAAAATGGAATTCAGCCAGTACACTACACCAAGTAAATATACAGCCGTTCATTAGATTTGGTCCTAGTAAAAATCGTTCATAATAATCCTATCTGTGATCATCTCTCTTTATACTTCTAAAGATTTCTGTCTAAAATCTTTTATCACCAAAGACTACTTTTATTAATTCTAGTCCTGTGCATTCCATGATTTTAACCATTTTGCCTACATGGTACTTGCATTTGTTCTGTAAAACCTGTTTTTAATCATTCAGGTTCTTGATTTGAATAATGAAAGGTGCATGCCGGTCAGAGCTATATGAACACCTAATTCATATAGTTCCTCCCTAAAACAGTGACATACACAGAAGATAGCCTGCACTCTTCATGCCTCATAAATTAGAGAGTTGTTGAGAGACTCTGGTTAAGTGTGTGGAGCTGCATTCACTAAACCCATCCACCCTTCAATGTTCCAGTGGCCTCTGTGCACATGGATTAAAAAACCAGTGATACTAGATAAGGATAATGGTTTTTAGAGGCTGATTCCCAGCATTGCTCTCTTAACGAGCTGTGTGACTTCAGACAAGTTTCATCACCTTATTGATTCTCAGTTTTTTATTTCTATAAAATATAAATTCTAATTCAGAGTTTTCAGGGAGAATTGGAGATCTACCAAAATTTCTGACAAGTAGCCATTTTAAAAATGAACTCTTACATTTGCTGAATATAAGGGTTTTTGTGACATCGCTGCTAACTATCCTAGTTATTTCGTCATTACCTATGTGTCGTTCTTGCCACCTCAGTTTATTGGGAGATTTTTTTGTGTCCATGAATTCTTATTCTCTGCTTTGCCTACCACAGTGCTATATAAGCATTAAGGTAGGGGTGAATGAATGTATGAATAAATGAGAATTTTGTTAAGTAGACCTTTCAAAATGAAAATGGAAATAATTTGAGGAATCCCATATGGGTCAGATAAAGCTGTGGGAGAAACTTTACACCTAAGCATAAGATTTTTTCTCTACCAAAAAAAATGTTGTTGTTGTTGTTGTTTTGTCAGAATTAAAAAAAAAATAAAGTTACATCTAATTTTAAAACATTTCAATAATTTTAGATAAACTTAATATATATATATTTTTTACTAAAGTCTATTTAACAGTAAATGTTCATAATAGATTCTGATATATCGGAAACCGCTTTGAAATAGGAGCCAGAAATGAGGGTCTGAGGCCGCCGTTTGAATTCCACATTTCAACTTTAAAACATGTGGTTGGACTAGGTAATCTTTCTGATTCAATTATTCATACATTCTATAATCTTGCAAGCAGACATGCTCAGTGGAAAACAGGACATTCTCAAAATAAGTAAGAATCAGAGCAACTTATTTACGGCCCAAAGGCAAATAAGGGCTACTCGTCTCTGGAGCTCACATTTTACTGAAATAAAAAGTAAGCAAATAAATAAATAAATAAATAAATAAATAAATAAATAAATAAATAAATAAATAAATAAATAAATAAATAAAAATAAATAAAATAAAATAAAATAAATAAAATAAAATGTGATATGAAGGACGTAAATCAAGGCAAGGTGATAAAGAATGAGTGACAATGGCCATGCTAGCTGACTGATCCAGATAAGTCTGAAGACAAGAAATCTGAACTATGTGTGGAAGGAAGAAAAGGGTCCAACCATGCCAAGATTGATGGTCGGGAGGAGCATTGCAGAGAAAGGCTTATAGATAGATGCCAACTCCTGGAAGCTGGCTGGGCTTAGCATGTTAGAGCCAGAGAGCGAGAAGACTATTTGGAGTATAATAAGATAGTGGACAGACATGGAAAAATAACTTGGATGAGTTAGATAGTAGCTAGATCATAGAGAGTTTCATAGAGAGGTCATAGAGTTGTAAGAGTATAAATTTTAGATTTTATTCTAAGTGCTTTGGAGAGTGATGGAATGAGGTTTATCTTATAAAGCCCAGTTGTGTGAAAAGTTTGCATATCTAAAAACCAGGTTTTTCTGTTTTGTTTTGTTTTGTTTTGTTTTGTTTTGTTTTGTTTTTATAATGGTGTTGTCCTGATTCAAATAAAAAGAAACTGTTGGAAAAGGATGGGTTGTTGGTAAACATTCCTTTCAAGTATCTGCAGCTATTTTATTCACACTTCCTAATCAATACTCAAGGAACAGGTTATAACGTCGTTTAAACAAGTCAGTTCATGGCTGGCACAGCCATTGCCAGCATGTTCATGCGTTCCAGTTGTTTTTAAAACTGTATTTTACACCAGGGGACATTGCACACAGTAAATGTCAAGGATTCACTAGGGGCATTGCAGTTTCTGAGGCATGAAGCTAATACATATTTGTCTCATTACTGTCAGCCGATCAACTTTATTCCGTGGATGGCAAGGGCTCACAGCTCATAGGAGATGTAGTTACAAATGACCTCTGGGAGTTTGTGGGGATCACAACTTTCAAAATTCACAGTAGTGTCATATCATTAATAAGAAACTAAAGAAATGAGGTCCACGGACTTTTGGATACTTGACTTCCTAGAAACAGGTGAGGGGGGTCACATTTTTCAGCTCTGATACACTAAACCTTAAATTGAAGGCACCATAGAGCGTTTGAGTGGGCAGCTTAACCCACTCCTGTGGTTTCCATATTGCCCAACAATTTTCCTGAGGTAAACATGTTTTACAGGATCATCAGGCTGTTAATGGTCTTTTGCTTGAGTAATTCCAGAAGACAGAGGAAAAGAAAATTCTGATTTCTTAGTGGGGGCAATTATGTAGTATGGGAGTTAGATTATTTTTTTATCAATCTATGTTTATCTAGGTTTAGTCTCCATTTTTAATCAGGTCTTATGTTTTTTAGGAATAGATTATTTTCTTATTGTACTTTCATTTTATTTGAAATAATTCTCAGTCCTTTTATCTCCAAGGAATTTAGTGATGAAAAGCATCTATAGGTAATTTAATTTTTGTTCTTAATTAGAATGCATTTATAATCATAAACCTTCAATGAATAATTATTGGTGATGCATATTTGACTTACAAATAGTAGGAGGGATGTCTTTAACTGCTGCTATTTATCTCTGTTCTGTCTAAAGACAGTAGTAAGGGACTTTCCTTCTATTCCATGCCCTTGTATTTGTCCATGGCTCCACCATCATCTATATTGGAGAGATGACAGACGGGAGTACTTGTAGCATTTGCCAGTGTTTGTGATGTAAATACTCTACCATAACTGATAACAAGTGAATTGCAAGATCCCTGATTTTTTTTTACAATTATAAGGTGGGCAGAAGGGATAAGAAAAAAATCTGTCAAAATTACTTGTCAAGAAAATCCCAAGGCCAAGGGCAGGCAGGTGTGGAGGAGAATGCTCCTAAAGGGCTGGTAAAGGAAAAGACAACCAATACGACCCTGGGGCACAGAAGGAAAGCGTCCCTTGAATAGTAAAGGACTCATTTTGGGTATTGGACAGGTGTGCAGCTTCCTGTTGGTGGCTAGAGAGGTAACACTCAGGCAGGACCGGGAAGTCTCTCAAAGCCAGCCCTGCTGGGGATTTTCCATGGCCAGTCTCCCTTCTCCCTTTTCATGCCCTTCAACCTCTGTCTTTCTGTGTCCCCACTATTTAGTCTCTTGTCAATTATTGTTCATAGTTAAGTTTTCGTCATGCTCTTTCGGAATGAGACCCCAATTACCTTTATCTTCCCCCAAAATAATACTCGAGCACTTGAAAATTAAAATACTAGGTCTTTCATAGATGTTTTCCCTGATATAGACTTAAAAGGCCAAAATCTCATTATTGACTCATTTTTCTCTTTGCTTTTCTTCTGTCTTAACCCCACTCTTCCCTAAAGAAAAAGATGACTGTGACCAAATAGGAAAAATGCTCATACAGAGCAAAGGCAGGGACAAGACTACGTTACATCGTTTAGTATTCCAAGATAATATCCTATTACCAGTAAAAAGTTGGTAACCCAAATCTTCCATATGTTTTAAATATACTCTTTTGGCAAACTGTCAGAGAAAAATGAGTTTAATCTTACATAACTAGACATCAGAATAACTATGTCACTCAATGAAGAGTTTACTTACTTCAAGCAGAATTTAGTTTACTATTTATAGGAGCAGACCCTGGGCATACAATCAATTGTGGTTCCAGGGACTCAAGACCACCATCACTAAAAAATGCCAACACTACTTCTTACTAAGCTAGGATTCTGCTTCAGACTCTTTCTCAACACGTTAGCTACCAGAAGCCTCTTGAATTCAGCACTAGATGTGAAAGTGTTTGTTGTATCTAACCAAACATATGCACATATGCCTGCCTTATAATAAGAAATTAGTCCTCTCTTAATGTCCTTAAGAAATCACTTTATTTTGCTTGCTAGTTTGTAATCAATCTTGAACATCTACATTGGTGAAAATATTAATATATATATTTCTATATATATATATTTTAGATATCTAAGTCTAGATTTCCAAATGGAAGAAATAAATACCTAGTGATCTCAATAGGTATTTACAGTGAGATAAATGATGGAATATTTTTATGGAAACTTATTTTTTTCCTTAGAACTCTAATAGCATTATTACTATATGTTGTTTTGAGGAAGTTCAAAATCTTATCAAAGAGATGCCTATTTATGAGTCAATAAATTTAATGCTTATTAATTAACACTTTTAGCCTGAGAGTCAGTGATTGGTATTGGGATACAGTATTTAATGGTCTTCAGATAAATGCTGGTTAAATTCATCGTTCTTCCAAAAGCTGTAGCTAATCGAGAACCCAGCTTAATATCTACCACTTTGGCAATAACTATAAGAGGTTAAACATGTGAAGTCAATAAAAATATTGAATGCTATTATATGCTGTAATTCAATGTGCTTTCACCACTCTGAAATAAATATAGGTTCCATTTTGTTTATCTCAAATCAGCTTCTTTGAAATGTATCCTCTTGATTACTGATCAAGTTATATGCAACCCAAGGAAAGATGTTTCCATATAATCCCTCTACTAATTAATGTGAAATTGGCAAAAACAATGTGGACATTTTGCATGTGGACATTTTTCCGATGTTCAGTGCATATGCTGTTTAACCAAATAAACTGTAGTATGCATAAGTCAAAAAACTCAGAGATATGCCTGCATAATGCCAAGAGCGTGACTTTGAAGAACAGTTTCAATTGAAACACATTATTCAGATTTTTTTTTAATTGAGTATATAGTGAAGGGAAATAGCCAAGAGAAAGTTCTGCTCTCTGTTCTGGGCTCATTCTAGGACCCAAAATGACAGCAGTTCTGCCATTTTCAAAGGAAGACTTGTCATGCATTTGGCAGGAAATGTGAAAGCACATAGAGCAGTGATCAGGAGAGGTTTCATGGGCCAGGTCATGAACTAATATACATGATATTGACTCGCATTCCATTCGGGAGAGCTGAGCCAAATGGCCACACCGAACTGCAAAGAAGGCTAGGGATGTGGTAAAACTTGTGCCTTACACCCCGCTATAAAGAAAGAAATAGATGATAACTGTGGTCAGCAGCATCTCTGACATTGGCTAGTAGAGATACCAGATGGGAAAATAAGTAAAATCTGTTTTAGTGTTTTCCAAACTTAGCTCACCATGGAATCTCCTTTAGAAGACACCTATGAAAACACTTTTTTTAAAGAAATGGTGACATAGGGCAAAAATTTTACTCTGTATCATGCCCTTTATGTAGTTACAATTTCTCTCAAAATATATGATAGAGCAAAACTTCTGGCATTGGAGTGTTAAAATCCCTGTACTTGTTAAAATCCGTCTACGTGCATGTCACTTTCACCCCTCTGGTCTGGATAGGTTTGGCATGTAATTGTTGGAGGGCTTCTTCACCTGCGTTAGGATTCACTCCCTTATTTTCATCCAGAGATTTCACACCACATAGATAGATACTTTTTCTAATTATCTGCCAAAAATAACAACACCGAAAAAAATGACGGAATACATTTTATGAAGACATAATCTAACCTACTGCTGGGAACATGTCACTCGAGGCAAAAACAGTTAGATCTGCTGGCTGGATGCTCTTCTGATGTTTCTCGTTAAATAACTTCATTATTCAATGAAAAGCATTTTAATTATTTAAGTGACAAAAGATGAGGTTGTGGTGTTTATATCTAGGTTGTGCTTCCTGATTTTAAGTCTTTGTGTCTATTTATCTTGACGTTATAAGCACTTACCAAATTTCATCTGGTGGAGAATCTCTCTCTACATTTAGATAAACAAAAGGTTTCTATGCCCTGAACACATCTGTGTTTTCCTAACAGGGTCCCCATCAAATGTGGTCTTGACTTTATTAAAAAGATTTTGCTCCTTACTTTTACAAAAGGTTTTGTTACTCATGCTCATCTGTGATGCCATGATATTTATGGATAATAGACTTTTTTATACACTATCATTAGAGATTGCTATCATCACAGTAATAAAAGAAGCAATAATTAGTCACCATCGTTCTCATTACCTCTGCTTATTTAGTGTGTCACGTATTAGGCACTGGACAGTGTCATTTATGTAAAGTCACAGCAACCCTAAAATGGAAATTGTAATCCCTGTGCCATAGATGAGGAAACTGAAAACATGCCCAATATTAAAACAATAGCAGCGACAATAGAAACCAAAGTTGAAAGTGTTTTGAATGTTAGAGTTAGGATTCTGACTGAGATCTGATTAACTTCAAGTCATGTGCTTTCCTTTTGTGTTACTCCATGTTCTTCCTAATGCAGAGATGATGGATTTGAAAATTCGTCAACGCCCTTCTTTCCTTATACCTACAATATACAATATGTAAAGATTTTGATTCTTGAAATCGTAAATTGATCTGAGACTATGAAGTAGTGAAGCCTTGACCTCAAACTAGCTTGGAAAACAGCATAGAGGAGAAGAAAGCAATGAGAATGCCTTTCATAACCTAAGTGGTAGATCTCAAAGAGATCAGTGTGATCTTTAGCATCCACAGCCACTGAACAGCTCTCATCAAGGACTTTGCCCTTAGGGACAGTGAGTGGATTGTCCAGTCTGTACTCTAGGGTCTCCTCGTTTATAAGTCGCTGATGGGCCAAAGGTGTGACCAGATGCTGTTCAGGAAAAAATAGAAAACAAAGGTAAAGAAAAAGGTTAACAGAAAGAAAAAACATTAAGAAAGCTCTGTTAAAAATATAATTAAAAATCTATATGTACCGACCAACATATATATCGATAATTAATTGAGAGATAATGGACAATTAAAAGGAAGGAGGGAAGAGAAGAAAATGACAGGATAGGGTAGGATAGAATAAGATAGGATGGAATATACTTCTATGGTTTCCCTGTCCTTTATTATACACATAAAAATGAGTTGAGTTACCATCCTCTATGTTGCAGTTATGGTTATTTTATGGCAAGCAGCAAACAGTGAGTGATGGTTAATGTAAGAATAAATAATATAGGAGGTGATGAGAGAAGGCTGTAGGGTAGCTTGATAGCTAGGAACAACTCAAGTTCTGTAGGCTGTAACACATCTGCAGCAGAAAAAGGCCCTGGACTCTGGCAAGGGAATACGAATGAATAGTCTCTGCAAGCTGCTGACATTGAGATGAATTTGCTTCAACCATCTTCTGTCCTGAGTTATTCAATTAAAAATGAAAATGCCCTTAAGCCTTTCGTAGATCTGGCTCAACCCAGGTTACAGATCCATCACTTGGAAAGGAACTGGGAGAGGAGGCAATGCCCATTGACTGGCAGTTCCCACAAAGCTCTACACAGTAGAAAGGGGTGGTCCTTTAAAGTGAAATCCCCATTGTGATATGAGAAAAAGAGTGAATAGATGCTGGCAGGCAGTGCCAACTGAGGTCTCCCGTACCACGCAGCTGTGCCAAATCCAAAGATCTCCTCAGTTTCCAATAATTCTTAGGATATTTGATTGATAGTCCCAATATCAAAGAGAAATTACACTGGACCCTTGTTTAACATGGCAAGGAAGATTTTATTTAAGACTATTGCAGGAGGAGAAAGAGAGATTGAATTCAAATCCCCTGAGACAAAAATGGAAGAGCTTAAATGCATTGAGTTAAGCTAATGGGAAAAGTCTGATGGATAGTAGGTGGGGAGTATTTAGATATTAGGGTGTAAGGTGGGAAGTTAGTGATTGGGTCCTCTGATGTTTGGTAATTGGAACTTACTGACTAGGCTTCTCCCTTTCTGCAGAGACTGGGAGGGAGGTGCTGTCTTTCCTGGTGATTGCATTTCAAAGGGATATATCCCAAGTCTTGAGAAAGAAATTCCCAGATCGCAAAGCCAGCAAGAGGCTGGGAGAAGATTTACATCTCAAAGGAGCAGAAGAGAATTTACACTTGAATGTTTTTTTTTTTTTCTCAAGTAAAAACTCTCAGAAAAGGGAGGTCAGGGACCTAGAGTCAGAAAGAAACCTATCTGAAGTTTAATCAAGATGAGAGAAAGGTTAAGATCTTCTTGGTCCTAATCACATATCCTCTTGATGAAAACTTACACTGTTGATTCGAACTCCTACTGAGCTTCTCCGGTAGTCTTTTTGCCTCCTTCGAGCTGCTGCAGCTCACTCTGGACCTCTTCTCTCAAAACAGGAAGGGAACCCCTTGGTCATCATTCTCCAAAGCAGCAGTAACACACAGTGCTGGTGTCTCTAACTCTCAAGGAAGACCCACAGGTAAAGGCAGAGGTTTAGAGCACTCAGGTGGAATCAGCTTGGAATTGGGTATCAGACATCAACACTTTTGAAGTTACACCTTCATTTCTCTTTCAAGGAACTTCTCAGAGGCTCTGTTGTGTTAGACCCCAGTCTGCAACTTGATTGTTTAACACCTACCATCCCCCACCCCCAAACAGTCTTCATTCTCTCTCTCCTCCTTTTTCTCCCACATCATCCTTCTCAAGCCTTCAGGGAAAAGTGGAAAATTCCCATCACATTATTATGCAAAGCATACTGCCCTTTCTTTGTTTCAGCCTCCCCAAGCCTGGCTAAATCTTAGGACTTGGCCATGCATATTCAAATAAGGAGTTTTCTAAACAAAAGAGTTTTTCTATCTAGTTTCTACATTTACAAGGCAAGTTAAAGTTTTGAAGTTATATTTCTTTTATAGGTCTCACATAAATTCTTATACTGGGTTCGAAATCTGTACCAGTGCTTTTATCTGAGGGTATAAAAGAGGAAAGGAGAAGAAAAAAGGCAACGGGAATTTTCATTTCTCTCTCTGCCTTGAAAAAGATGGAACGTTTGTTTGTTTGTTTGTTTGTTTGTTTTGATCTGAAAGAAGGAAGGAGAAGGGGAGAAACTCCTCGAACTAAAATGATTATAATGGATGTAACCACTGTGATTGTAAGATTTTAAATATATATATCGATTCTACTTATGTATTTTAAAATTTTTGTTTATTATTTTCATAGTTGAAAATAATATAAGTCAAGCTAAGGTGCAAAGTAAAGATTGAAATAAAGTGCTCAAAAATCATATTGAAGATTATTGATTTTGCAGGCGACTAAATAATGACCTAAAAATTATATTTAAAAAGCATATTTTAGGGTACCAATAAGTAATTTTTTCACTTTCACAAAATGGAAAATACTTAGACAAAAAATAAAAAGGACATATACCACAGTGAGTAATCCTAACAAAGACCATGTCTGAGATAGAGATATAAAGGCCCTTAACTGCTCTTAGTATCACTGATACTCAAGGGCAGTATACCCAGTGGACTGTATCTGGCCCGTAAGGATATTTAATTTGCTATGCAGTTAATAAAAATTCTTCTATTGTTTATTTAAGAGTAAAAACATTTATAAAATTAACATCCCTATTTTTCCTTGTCTTTCATTGGGCCATGTGACAACAGGCTTTTATTTCTACATGGTAACAGCTGGCCGAAGAACATTCCTCCCAATAAACAAGGCAGGGATGTTCCAGTTACATAGACCCACTTGGCTGGCGTCAGAGCTGCAGTGCTGCGTTGATGGCTCTGGGTGGGGCAGATGTTCAAAGAACAATTATTATTTTTTTTTCTTTCCCCTCTGCAGGTGTGTTCCTAGTTTCATTGGAGACTCTGAGTCCTCCACTAGAGAACTCTGTGTGCATTGGCACAGGCAAACTCCATCCGGCCTCTTATGACTCTTCTTAGACCACTGGCTTTTTGTGGTTCACCTCCTTTGGGCTCAGGTGTTTTTCTTGGGCAGCATCGCTTTTGAGACACAAAAGTTAGCTTTCCTTCTCAGAGTCCACATCCGGTCTTTCTTCCACCACTGGTAGAAGGGCAAATTGCTTCCATTATAGCCTCTTCTCCTGGAACCTATTGTTGCTGGTCTTTGAGCCTCTGTTGACCCTCATAGACAACAGAATACATCACTTTTAGCTTCCTCTTTATTGGCAGAAATTAGGTATCTTTTACACTACATATACTCATACCCTGCCCTGTATTTCTCATAGCACGTATATAGTTACTTCTTCAAAGTATTTATATTTGGTTCCACCTTAGCTCTCTAGCTCTTGACCCATGAATTAGCTGGTCTCTTAATCTTCTGGTAATTGCTTCAGAGTCCACTGGCTCCAGGCACAGAGTCAGAAGAATTATTTCTATTCCCCCTGTGTATTTGAGCCACGAGAGTCTGGCATAAGCTTTCTCATAGATGAACAAAGACCTTAGTACAATTCATTTAAGAGTACAGGAGGCAAGGTGAGGGCTTGTTTGCAGAAATGATGATCTGTGCCCGCTTAACCACCTAAGCCAGTTGTGCTGCTATGTAATGATGCTCCACTTCTCTGTCGAGTAAAAAGTTGAGTTAAGCTGGTAGAGAAAAATGTGCCATAGTAAATTGGCCATGAATAAAGCAAATTTACAAGTTTCTCCTGAGTGTCTGATTATCTAAAAATCTGCCAAGAAATTGAATTGCCTGTCAGTTGCCCAAATTATTTTACTCGCTACTATTGAAATTCTTGGTGGGGTAGGTTTTCTAAAAGGAAAAATAGGAAATGAGTTAGAAATAACTGATCAAACTTGAAATGAGTTAGAAATAACTGATCAAACAGTATATAGAGTTGCTTCTTCCTTGCAACAAGAACACCTCTCATTGCATTTCTCTCTCACCTATCCAGAAAAGACAGAAGACCCATTTTAAATAGTACAACTGTTTTACCTAAAGTTTACTGATTTCCCTTTCGATGTGACATTAAGAATTAAGAATTGTAATCATAGGATCTATGTTGCTTTCCATTTAAATTAATTAAGAGTAAACTAATCCATCAGTGAAATATGAATTAATATAAAGAAGGGTAACATAGAAGACACAATCACTCTAAAGCGTATTAAATTTGGGTTATGATGTTCAAATTATACTATGTTTGCATTCTGTCCTCATATACTCGGTCCTACACATGAGACGGATGTCTTCCTTGTTCCTTTCTACTGCTTTCATACTAATCTTCCTCACATTTTCCTAAAATCTCCAACTTTGAAACTCATGCTATTGGATTACATCACCAGTATCTCTGCTGTTAACAACAGAATCCCAGGTTATTTCTTCTCATTTCTAGATGAGTTCACCCCTTGGTTCACTGTAGCTTTCTCCAGCAAAACTATTCTAATTTGTAGTGATAGATGTTTTTACAAACACCCTAGACCCTAATTTTCAAAACTGATCTTCGCCAAAGATTTCTATTGCCACCCTACTGCGTTTACTCACTCCCCAGGTCAGATCTTGAGAGTGTGTTCTAATCATGCCTAATTGACAGTAACTGCAATAACAATCGTGCGTACCCCGTCTCTGACTTTTGCCTTCAATGACAGCCTCTGTCAATAACATCAGCACCACCAATCTATGGATTGTGTCAGCTTCTCACTGTTCCTCATCATTTAATGTCCACCCCCGCTCCTGGCCCATTGTTCTAATAATGTCCTTGGTAATATTGTGACTTCCCTTCCTCTCTCACTTCATCATACTCAATTGGTAAAACCAACATCCTTTAAAAATGAAACTTCACGTTCGCTCCCGTTCGGCTTAAATGCAGCAGAGAACACTTTCACGGGTGTCATTTAAGTTCCACAAACGAAATTCTCAGCTGAGAATATAATGGCGCCAAGCATTCATCCTTTAACTCCCAGTCTAATTGTTCTCCCCTTTTCTTAGTTCGCAATTTCACAGCTTCTCTCTTGAGTCCTCTAATATTCCTTTCCCACACTTATTTTCAGCTGATGATACTGCTTCTTACCTCATAGCGAAAATGGAACCCATCAAAGAATATTTTCATACACGCCCTTCACTTCATTTACCCTCTTACTGGCATTTGTTCCCTTTTATTGTCTTGCTGCCTAGTACCATAGCCTCACCCCAAGCCAGTCCCTGTCTTGTGTGTCAGATCCTACTACTGCGTTCTCCTTTCTCTATCTGCTCTTATATTCATAGTTCCACATCTAGCCCTCCAGGAAACCTTCTAGTGTCTCTAAATCTAAAATATGTCTAGTATCCCATCATTTCTAATTACCTCCTGGGCTAATTACACCCTGGGCCCCGCCACTACCATCGACATCTCTAATCTGAATTACTACAAAAGCCACCTAGATGAATGCCTTGCTTCGAATCTTTGCCTGCTACCCATCCCCCCCCCACTCTCTACTATTCTCAGAGGAACCCCATTAAAATTCAAGCCCAATCATTTCACTCCTCTGCTTAACACCCTCTAATCATTTCTCATTTTGCTAAAATGCCTCCATTCTTAGAATTGCCCGAATAACTGTTTCACTTTCTGACCTCATCTTCCACATACCCCTATCCAACACTGGGGATGCATCTTGCTTCCCTTAGACATTGTACCTGGGATACCCTCACCTGGATAGCTACGTGGCAAATTCCCTCTCCTCTTTCAAATTGTACTTCAAATGGGGCCTTCTCAGTGACCACCTATTCTAGCCACTCTATTTGCCTCACAACAACTTGTCTTATAGATTATCCACATAGAAGGGATCTTTGAAATAATATACTCTAAATGCTTTATTCGTAGGCAAGAACATTATGGCACATAAAGGTGCACAATTTCCTATTTAATGATAAAACTCAAACTCTCCTGGTTCTGTTCTCCATTCAGTAGAAGCCAAGGTGGCATACACGGGGCTCATTCCATCATCCCTTTTCATTGAAACTGACATTGCTTATCCAGCATAGCAATCTTTCACAGACTGGAAGAAATGGGTTATAGACATAGGGACCAAAGCACAAATTTAATCTTTTTTTTCTTTTTTTTTTAACATAGGAGGAGCTCAGACAATAAACTCAAGACTATATTCCCTGTTATCATTTCAGAACCATGTTGGGACTGAAAGGACAGCAGCGAATCCCAATGACCTCTTTAATACCAAAACATTGTTTTCCAGGCCATATTTGAAGAACTTATATAACAGAATGCAGAATGTACTGTGTCTGTCATACAGCACAGTATTCTATGCTATCTATCAGACTGATATTTATTTCCCTTAAGATGCCATTTATTGAGCCAGGCAGCATCTGTCTCAAACCTCCCAATACCCATGCATGAGGTGCTACTAATATCTCATTCTACTTATGAGACAAAGGAGATGCAAATGATTTAGTAATTGTCTATTGTTACAGATGTAGTAAAGGGTAGCTAAGCCTACATTTGGACAATAACCACTGCAACAATGCCCTCCCCACATTCAAGACGGGGGGTGAGATTAAAGCTGCTTAAGTATTTCCAGCTTCAAGTTTCAGTTGATTCGATGATTGGGACAGGAGCAACCCCTATGCATTGGGAGATATAAACAGCGATGAGGAAAATCTAGAGTAACCAGGGTGAGAAATATGGTGAGATGCTAATAAAAATCAAGCTTATTTTTAATACTTCCCAAGCCGTATAATTTGAATTGTTAATATTATTAGATTGAGAGAGTATTGATGAGATGAGACCTAAGTGATATTAAAAATAACATTTTTCTTTTAGGGTCAGTGATTTCACTAACAGGCAATTCTTAATTTTGCCAATAAATAAATTTTGGAACATCAGAGAACTTTTGGGAATGACGTGTCTTCTAAAATCATTGTCTTTTGTCATGGAGGGGCCATCTAATGAGAGGTACCATGTACCCACCAGAAAAAGCAGTTGGTTGCACATCAAACTGAATGTGGAATGATAGGGATCACTGAGAATTCGCAGGCCTGGCAGTGAATTAGTTTTTCTGTGTCCTCAGGGATAGACTGCCCTGTGAGAATTTGAACCTATCAGTTAGCTGTCAAATTTCATTTGACACCTCATCCAAAATTTAAAAAGGGCTGCCATCTGAAGTCCGAGATGTTCTTGGAGAAAAGGAAAAGGCTATTTCTTTATAGGCTAGCAGGTTCGAAGCTGCGAAGTGCTTCTACCAAGGACAGCAAGCTGGCAGCCCTACACTCAGCAAACTTCACAGATATTATGGCTTTCTAATGTGAGCAATTCTTTCTCAGCCCCTAAACTCATATTTTCTCTCTCTATTTTAGAGAGAGAGGGCCTCCTGAGGCGTGAAATCCCTAAGGGGACATTTAGGACAACTTGCAGAAGTGTCTCTGGAGTGTCAGCAGACAGAGGTTACAAGCTGTAACAGTGCTGTTTCTTAACCACAGTTGAGTTTTCCACTCTCTCCTTGTCTTCTTCTAGGCATGAATTTTTAACTGCACCCAGAATATCTTGCATGCCCACCACGACTCAGGAAATGTGAGGTTGTCATTTATTTATTTATGAATGAAGTTCATGGTGCAGTCGATTTTACACATCCTGCAGAGTGTTCCTCACGGGAAATGTTCTCCCACTTGGCTGGCAGAGCGTCCCTCAAGTTGGTGTTTCTTAGTGTCCCCCATGCCCACTCTTGCCCAACTCTGGCGAAATGCTTCTAATGGCATATCTGTGTGAGGGCTTCAACCGTTTGGGAACTGCCCTGAGACAAGGACCCCTTGATGGATTCATGATTGACCTCTTGATTATCCTCGGCTGTTCGAAGAAGATTAAAAGGGCATGGCATGAGAGGTACATTAGCTGCAATCAATCTGCTGCTCCCTCTCCTTCTTCCTTTCTCCTTCACAGAGACTGATTCATCAAAGGACATTTGCAATGCCTCATTTCAGAGATCCTGGCTTCAAAGCTAGGCTTTATTTTACAAAGAGAAAAAATACTAAAGTCTCTCCCTAGACCCCTTCAGGGCCAAAGGAAAAAAAAAAAAGTCATCCTCTAATTGTCACTTCTATGCTGGCTCTGGAAAAAAAAAAGTGCATATGTAAGGATGAGTATTTGAAAAAAGTAAAAGAAAAACTACTCACTTTTGTTTTATCTCACCATAATTTCTTTGTTAGTTTCTCTGGGCTAGTCATTGGTACCAAATCTGGACTCTTAGCAAACTACAGAGGGCATGTAAAGGTTTTAAATTAAACGTTAGCTTCTTAGGTAAATGAAGCTAGGTTCCTGCCTTTGCAATCTAATTCACACAGGGCCAATTTTATTCTTGTTCCATTATTTCATAGAGCTTCTGTGATCATAAGTCTCCCTTTGAAGTTGGTTGGAACTCTGAGCACAGATAGATTCCCTGGGTCTTGAAGTAAAATGAGTAATAGATCTGTAACCTCACAGTTCGTAAGCCTTGCTCACTTTCTTTCCCTGAGGTCTTGTTCATGCTATGGAAATGGATGAAATTTGTATAATGTATGAGGTTTAATCTGCCACACTAACTCGTTAAATGATAGAAATTTTAGTGAACAATGCAACATATGTGTAAAACAGAAATAGAGTTTTTTATTTTTTTCAGGTTATCTTTTTGACAACTAAAATACATATATGTATATATTTTAAATCTAAATCTATATTTATCTATTGAGAGAACTATAAAACCAAAATAACCATATGCAATCTCCAGTCTCTCGATATGTGACATTCTTGAGTAAGTGATTTGTTAAGTGGTCACAGAAGCTAAATTTCTACACCAAAGATAATCATTTAGTCTATCTGACTGCTGGTCCCCTATTAGCCCTATTTCTGGCTTGGTGAGCAATGTCACAGTTAATGGGATCAGTAGCTACCATTGGGACCTTGACCGCCCCATCCCCGCATAAACTTATGAAGGCCACAAGCTCATAATATGTTCTTATTGATAGGAATAAAAAAAGATGCAGTCAGGATGTGATAGGAAAAAAAAAAAGTTGCTGATTCAAGAGTCTAGAATAGGGTGACTAACCATTTCGGTTTGCCCAGATCCGAATGATTTCCTCAGATGTGGAACTCTAGTGCTAAAACTAGGAGAGTCTGTGGTAAGCAAGGACCGTCGGGCACCGTGGTCCGGAAGCTTAGGTTCCAGTACCAGTTCTCATGCTTTTTCCTTATGGGCCTCCCGTTCCTTTTTTCTATATTGACTTAGGAGGCTTAGATCAGATGTTTTAAAATTGACGGTCAGAGCCCAAATCCAGTCAATAAATGTTTTATTTGATTCATACCATGGTGCAAATAAAGTAAGATTTTTCAAATTTATATTGATATTTAATTTTTTAAAGCCCGTCTTGAAAGGTAAGAAAGCACAACAATGGGTTCGTATGTATGTCAGGGAAGGGCAGCCTTCCAGACCTGGACGGCATCTACCAATACCACGTGGACGTAGTGTGTCCCTTCACTCATATGCAATGACTGTCAGCTCCTGGAATAGGCAGCCTGGACTAGATTGGTGTTTGGCAGTAAATCCACATGCCCCCTAGCTTGGCATAATGGCCTTGGGCAAATTTCATGAAGAAAAACCGCTTCTGATTCTCAGATATCAATATCATAGTGGCCTACAGGACAAAATGTCCATCTTCCTCCTGGCATTCCCCAGTGAGACTTAATAAAGCTTAGAGGATCTGGAAGATCTCCTGTCGCTTGAAGGGTGTTCAAACTAAAAGGTGGAAATTGCTTATTTTTCACCTCTCATTGAAAATGTTTGTTGTTTTATCCTTTTAATCACTGAAATACTTCCTACTTAAAATATGTCAGAAGTGTAAGCCTAACCAGTTTACTCTGATTGCAAATCAAGTGTTTCCTCCAATATGCTTTTCTGAATTGGGAAAAATGGGGCTCTTAGAGATCAATATGTGGCATTCTGCATGTTGTGATCAATTGGTGATTAAGTGAAAACGGTTTAGCTTAATTTGCTTTGAAAAGCTGTGCTTGTGCTGATAAAGTGTAGAAGTGTTTCTGAGATGAGATACAAGGAACAGATGTTTAGTATAAAATATTGATAGCACAGAGCAGAGATAAGCTTGGTATTTAATTTGTCTTAATATTTCCATTGCTACAAATTCAACAGCTTTTATCTTACTGGGTAATTACAACTTTTTTTCCCCCCTGGCATAAGATAAGATAGACTTTTTTCAGTTTTCTGTCACATTAAAACTCTTTATCTGCCCCCCTCCCCCACGTGTTCTTTTTTGTTCCCCTAGATCCTGATTTCTTTATTTTAATTTCAATTGTAATCTTCGGTTAACAGATTAGAGAACTTGTTTGTGAAAGTTGACATTTTCCTTGCCTTAGCGTTTTTAGGACATCTAGTCAAGTTATCCCTTAAAAATGGTGTGCCATGTGTCAGGGTATAGGCTGGCTTCCTTAGGAGTCCACAGAATGTAGAGATTCAAACAACAGACGAGTTCATTGGGGCTTTTCTTTTCAAATGACATCCAGGCCAGGTAGGAGTCTCTACTTCATGTGGTCACTTAAAGATCCAGGCTGAACAGTCGTTCTGACCTCTGCAACACGTGACTTCCTTCACTGGATGTGAACAGTTGGTGCTTCATTTGTTACTGGTTTTCAAACAGTAAAAAGAGGATTGGAGACTCAGTGGCTAAAACATTCAAGGCAAGTAACTTGTCTTTAAGAAAGTCACCCAGAAGGTGAACACATCAATTCTTCCCACTTACCATTGGCTTTTTGTAAACATGCCCATGTCCAACTGGAAGGGAAGTCAGAGAACCATTTTACTAATGAGGAAAATTGACCTCTCTCTTCTGGCAATGTCAAAGCACATAAACCGAGAGGCCCTCCTAAAAAATCAAGATGAGAATCGTAAAATAATATTGTTGTGTTTCTGAGATCAAGGACATGAAGGAAATAACCAAAAGACAAATGAAAGAGGGATAGAAATTAAGCAATAGACAGAAACAAAGTTTGTGAGCAGTGAGCACCTATATTGGCCTTCCTGGGTAGAGATGAACCTTAATCCTCTCATATATTTTCAGGATGAAGCCAGAATGGGACTGGGGCAGTGACCAAGTCAGCAGTGACCCTTGACTCTTGGAAAAGCTATGGAATGAAAGAGAACACCAGGGGGAATAATGTCATGAATTTAACCATTCAGATATTCCACAGATTAGAATAAATATGAGCTTCCATTCGAATATCCCCAAATGTACCAGAAAATGAGGCATTATAGTCAGCAAAAACAATAAACAAAAGATTTACATCAACAGGTACTTCAGCTCTCACAATTAAGAGATGCAGAATATAACATTCTCACATACATTCATAAAGTACATAAATATATAAAATATAAATGGAATCACAAAATGAGGAACCAAAAAGAGATGATAAAGAGGAGCAGAAAGAGCTGGAAAAAAAAAAAAAGGACCAAGAATTTAGAAATGAAGAATACAATTCTTAATGTTACAAAAATAATTCAGAAAATACAACAACAAAATAAGAACATGTATACAAGTATGAGGCCAGCTTCTGCATAGAGATAAGAAGTAACTCTGGGTCACGGTTAGAAAACTCTTTGGCTGCATTTAAATGTCACTTTCCTCATCCTGGAGTTTATATCCATAAGGTTTAAAAATTCCTAGGGTCCAAAGCCATCAAGACACTCCACAAGCTTTGATTTGAACACTGGCCACATCAGCTTTGTAGATTCTTGCCCTCTGTTCGTTGAATGAAATCTAGTAAATCAGAAAACTCAAGTTTTAACTGGGAGCTTTTTTCCTCCATATTCTGCTTGATACAATAATGAGATGGACAAAAGGGGTCAAACTAAGGACTTATTTGTTTTAAAGGTGCAGTCAGAATAGTATTCTTTCTGCAGTGTTTAGCAGATGCACTTGGAACTGACCGTTATCAACTCAGTCGGGTATGTTATCACCTTAAAATTCCCCCTGAATAGTCTAATAGAGATCATTGATCTTTCTATAGCTCTTTGTATTTACAGCATGCCAAAACTGTGTTATGTCAGTTTTTTTTTTTAATTTAATCCTTGTGAATCTTTCTGCTGCAGCGTTTATTATCACCAGAACTCATAGATGAGGAATCTGAGACTCGACACACAACTAATTTATGAAACAGGACTTGTGTATCCTTATTCTTTTCCCTATTAAGGCTGTGTTATTTACATTACACTGTTTTCTTTTTTACTTATAGCCGAAATGTTAAACATATATATTTTTTTAAAATTGTGTTCTTAGTGTATGTAGTGGTTCTTAGTTGTCCAGAATCAATGAAAGTTTATGGGTAATGGGCAGTTATCTATAAGAAGTCAGGAAACCTGATGATTTATGGAAAGCTTTGCATTTCACTAGCTGTGTGAAATTAAGCCAATCACATAATTTGATTGGAATCCAGGTTACTCATATGCATTTGAAGGCTTTTTCTTTTGGTTTTTGAACGGATAATTACTAATGGTTCTTCTGGTTTAAAAAAAAAAAAATCTATGGCTTTTATATACGTTATTTATAAAATGCATGTCCTTAGTCTTACAATTGAAAACACATTGTCTAAATACAGCTGGCTCCCTTATCTTTGGGGGATACATTCTAGGACCCCCAATGGGTACCTGAAACAGAATAGTACAGTGTTTTTCCTATGCCTAATTATCTTTTTACTTAAAGAAAAACCTTTTATGGCTTCTCTTTGGCATATCCAAATATCCATCACCACTCTTGTGCTTTCGGGCCATTATTAAATAAAATAAGAGTTACTTGGACAGAAGCCCTATGATACCACGACAGTTGATCTGACGACTGAGATAACTGTTAAGTGACTAATGGACAAGGCTTGTATACAGTGTCGATATACTAGACAAAGGAGTGACTTGCATCCAGGGTGGGATGAAGTGGGTTGGCTTGAGATTTCATCACTCTACTCAGAATGCTGTGCAATTTAAAATCTCTGAACTGTTTATCTCTGGAATTTTTCATGTAATGTTTTCTAACCGCAGTTAACTGTAAGTAACTGAAATCACAGAAAATGAAACTGTGGATAAGGGGGGCACGACTATATTGCTTTTTTGTTGTTGTTGTCAGTTTGTACCAATTTCTATCTTAGTCTATTTAGGCTGCTATGTCATAAAAGTACCAAAGATTGGGTAGCCTCAATAATAAGCAAGAATACATAAGCTCAAGGAGCTAAAGATTTGGATTCTGGTGAAATTCTTCTTCCCAATTCATAGATGGCTGTCTTCCCACTGTGTCTTCACATGTTGACAGGGGTAAGGGAGCTCTCTGGAACTCTTTCACTAGAGCACTGGTTTCAGTTATGAGGACTTCATTTTTATGACCTGGTCATGCCAAAGGTCGCACATCCTATCATCATTACATCGGGGTTAGGATTCAACACATGAATTTTGAGAGAGACACATTTAATTCATAGAAAGGATTTTTCTTTTTTTCTTTTTCCAAAATACCATTACTAATGGTCTTCCTATTAAACAAATTTTATGATATTTATATGTTTTATCTCAAAAAATATATGTTCATGGTTTTTCAGCTAAAATAATTTGTCTTAATATTGCCTGTTGTTAAGTCATACCAGTTTGCTCAAGTCATATGACATCTTTCTATCCAATTTTGTCAACTGTTAAAATAAAGGCATTACACCATATTTCTTAGATATTCTATAAGTTTTGATATTTTTAATTATTTGAGCCAAATGATATCAGGCTGTATCATGAGAAACTATCTTTAAAACACACCAGCATTAAAATATAAAACAGTAGCACTTTAAAATACCCAATTAAAGGTCACAAAATACAATATAAAATTGCATCTTAAATATTTTTAAAGTTAGAATTAAAATTTCATTTAGAATTAATAAAAATATAGTTTATTTTTCTGTTTGCTGTCTTTCTTAAAATGAATGCAACTGTTTTTTTAAAGGAAAAGAAAGCCCATGCTTTTATCTGAAGCATAGGTTATTCCTGCATGAAAGTTTTTTGAAAAAATGTCTGCAGACTTCATTTTGTAAATTTCTTCATCTCTTCAGCAATGTCAATGTCCATGTGACTTCATTATTATCTTCATCTCCCCTGATGAACCATATTGATATTAACACCTGATTATCCAACACTAAAGATCTGTGAAGAGAAGCCGGTGAAAAGTTTGACAGTAACATTTATTTAATGTAAAATAAATATTTTTAATGACTTACGAGAAGTCACAGATGAGGAGATTGCCTTCAATGTATTTGCCTGTATGCTCAAAATGATTTTTCTTATTTCTCATTTGGTGAGAAGTTTCATATGTGAAATTTCAACCGAGCACAGTACGATACTACTGCAAACTTCTTTGGCTTTGGCACTGAAAAATTGAGACTCGTTTTCAGCATTCTAGAAGGGCGCTCCTGTGACTCTGGAAATGCGCCATATAACTTTCTTCAATGAAACGGATAGGTATACATTAATTAGACGTTATTATTAATGTCATGTTCAGCTTCGTCCTTAAGGGCAGAGTACAGAACTGAGGGCAGGATGATGACTTTGATGATAGATGGACAGCTTTCATGAATTACTGAAAGAAAATTCTTGCTTCTAACCCTATTGCACACAATAATTACAAGGTACTGGATAATTGTGAGAACAAAGAAAACGTATAGGTTGGTTTATTTCTTGTTGTTGTTGTTGTTGTTGTTATTTTCAACAGTGGTGAGAAATCACTGAAAGGTTGCAGAAGTTTAGAGAATCACATGATTTGAAGAATATCATGACCTGTCCTTATACCTATTTGAAGTCCTCTCCTAGGTTTTCCAGGAACTATACCAATGTATTTTCTAACTCCAAATTTTAGTACAATATAGTAATAAAAACTAAATTATCTTCAAGTGTGAAAATTTCAGATATTAGAGGTGTTTGGTCACAATGGCTTTGAGTATTTAATAAAACTAATTCCTTAATGTGCCAGGGCTGAGTTACCCAAAATATGTTTTATGTTACTCTAGTTTTTAGAAATATGAAAAGATTCTTGGTGTAAATAAGTTTAAGAAAAAGTTTTAGACACAGATAAACATTTCTTATTCTGAAACATCTAAGTGTCTTACTTATAACAGTGTATCACAAGCTGACAACAGGACTATTTCACAAACTTAGGTGAATAGTGTTGTGCTATTTGTAGTGGAGTATTGAGTAGGATTACTCTTCTTTGGAATATGTTGGACGCCTTATGTTTAGTGATTCATACAATATATGCCATAGTTCTTAGCTGAAATGAGGATATATTTAATGAAGTTTCCAAGTATGATGATGCTGGTGTATCATATATTATACATTATTTCTACATTAAAGATCAACTAAAAATATAAAACCTTTGGTGAAAATAACAGATAAAACATGGAGTCTTAATGTAGTTGGGAGTAGGAAACAATCATTTAAATACCAATAACTATGTGATAAACTAAGCTGTCTAACAGAGACTGTCAAAATCTTTTGCATTCTCATATGAATAATGAAGTATTTAACCAATGTACTAAAATCACGGAGTATGGCCTATGTGTGAATAGATAATTAAATTAATTTAAATAAATACTATTCCAAATAAATGATTGCCTTTAATATTCTTATAAGAAATAGACTGTAAAATTTGCATATTTAGAATGTTAGAGAAGATATAATAATGGTTTAGAATAACAGTTTGAATATTATGCTTGTGACTATGAATCTGTTAACAGGTTAAGAATTCTTGGGACTAGATACCTTTCTTTCTGTTTTTTTTCTGTGTATTCTTAAAATAGCCCCACTTTGTGTGCGATTTACATATATTATAAATATATATAAATATATATGTAGATAAATTGGAAATTTTAGGGAAATACATTCCCTTGAAAGTGTTCCATAGGAAGGTTAAGTATCTTTCAATAGACAGAATACATACCAGATATGTGATTTTTATTTACTTCAAAGTTATTTAGAAATATACACTTTGCTTCCATGTAACCTAGCATATATTTCATCGGGTCATCTATTTTCTTACATGCATTATCCCAAAATGCACTTCAGTACTTTTGTTTTTAAGGCCCTGTGTGAAATGCAATGAGAAAAAATCAGAATCTCAACTTTTTAAGATAACTCTTTAAAAATGATATATGTATCATTTTTGTTTTATATATATATATATAACATTATCTCTACTTTTTATAGATTACATTTACAGAAAAAATATTTTCATCTGCGAAGTAGACTTTACATATTAGGTTTTTTTGCTCATGCATATTATCTGAATAATTTCTGCCTGGATCAAGAAAGCAAGAGTCAGTGAGAGAAGGAATGTAGTAAAGTTGTTCATAGCACAGCGCCTAGCACATGGTGAACTCTCCATCAACATAGCTCTTAACTGTCATCTCCCACTGACCTTCCCTTTGGCCTAGCTTTCTTTTGCTCGTAGAGTGGAAGGGAAAAGAATTCATTTTTAAAAAATGTAGCAGTGACCATTTCCTGTCTCCGTCCCTCAGCTTTCAAATTGGAAGGCTTTTCTTGTTATTTCAAAGATTTACACTTCTATCTTATTTAAGTAAAATTTTTTGCACAGCAAGATTTAACTCAATGATGGTTAGGAATGTTGTTAAAAACTGCATTAGTGAACTCAAAATACACGAAGTTTTGGCTTCTTTCTTTTGCATCCGTAACAAACTCAGGATGACTGTTACAAGCAGTAGCATAGAAGGGAAGGAAGGAGATGCCAGACCTCGAGATTTTGGCAGTTTCTCACCTGCTGTGCAATGTGTACACTTCACATAGGTTTTTCTGCTATTTACATCCGTTGAATGAGGGAATTTCTTCAAGATTTTATTTTTAAAATTTTTAATTCTCAGATTCGATGATATCATTTCTTTAAAACCCAGTTAGCCCTCAAGAGAGAAAACCTATGCATTTCACAGCCTAGTCTTCCCTTCGTTGGCTACTTTTAAGTAACCAAAATGAGTAGTGATTCAAATTAAACAAAACATTCTTATAAAATAATAACACCCTAATGATAGCATAATCAGTAAACAGTGTCTATTTTATAAGTATCATATTGTGGCTAATGTGACGAAAAACTGGCGAAACAAAAATATCTGTTTAAAGTAAATGTCAGCAAATTGCGGTTTACTTTATTGGTTAAACAGCATTGAGCCTGAATGTTGTAGTTTAATAACTTAATCTCAAAGGGTACATGCTTCTCAATTTCAGTTTCTTTGCATAGCAAAGACCTCAGGTCATGATTGCCAATTGAAATTTACAGAAACAAACTGCTGTGTCTCTGCAAAGTTACTTTTACGCATTCTTTGCCAAAAAACTATGGTGTAGGGATAACGAAGACACAGGGATCTGTTAAATTATGCTGATTTTTTTGTTTGTTTCATGGAATGTGTATGTATATTCTGAGAATAGAAAACTCACACACAGCATGTAACCTTTTCAACTTTCCATAGATTAAAAAACACACTCTACTGCTTTATTGCATTTCCCTGCAACAAGGGACATATTTCAGCAGAAAAGGGCAAACCAGGAAATTTACTCATGAAAACCAATTTATATAAGCATATGAATAGTATAACTAGTCCCATAATATGTCTGGTATTCATCTTGAGAACTCTCAGGGACACATGAGTAATCCTCAGTGCAACTTCAATTTAGCTTGTGTTTAAATATAGAAAGACAATGAGGTCGGTCCTGCTTTTATTATTATTATTTTCTCTCTGGTATCAAGTCAACCAGTGGGATGGCCTGTGAACTCTTTCAGCATTCTCTCTGCAAAATCAGAGTGTGACAAGGTGTCAGCATTGACAGATCAGTCGTGGAGATTGAGCAGACCTGAATTAATAAAGGTCAAAATTGTCAACAGGAAGAGTGTCCAGTGGCATGTGAGGACTTGCTCCTAAACAGCATTCGAAAAGCAAAAAGTGGCTCCAGAGAAGAACCCAAAGCACCTGAACAAGCCAGAAATTTTCTGAGAATATTTACAATAAATACTTTAAAAAAATTTTAACTTTTCCCACCCACCATTTTTTTTCTCTATCCTTAAATGCTCAAAAACATCTCAAGTTCCAAAGTGACCTAAGTTGTTAGGGTGAAAGAAATGGCAGTTTCAAGTCTGTCCTCGCAGAACATGGTCCCCCATGTGTACCTGTAAGGGAATAATTGGTCCTTGCATTTTCTCATCCTCAACCTTGTCTCTTTATTTTTCTTTTCTTGCAGCTTGTGATGTTTCGCAGCAATTCGTAGAAGCAAAGTGCTTTTCTTCTGTCCTGCATAATTTGACCATTGATTACCTGCCTATACCATTCTCTTATCATTTTATGTCAGTTACATCTCTTAAGCAGACTATCTAAGAAGCTCACAGGGTGTATCTTGCATTTCTCTTACATCTTCCAGAGTGTTAATTGAGTCCACGTAGGTGCTCCATACACAGGGGATGATTTTACTTTAGTTGGTGAGGAAATAAGTTTAAATTATTCATATTTTGGGAGGAGATTAGCATTTTTTCAGCCCTTCTAATGTATTCTTCAAAACTGCAAGACCGTCAGTGCTGTTTCAAAATAAATAAAATCCTTTAGTGCTTTTACAGGAATAATGAAAATGTGCAACATAAGATTTTCTGGAAAATTTGGATTTGTCTATAAAGTTTGCCTTTTCTCATCGGGGCTATGTTTGCCAGCTTTCTTGTTTCTTGATCTTTAATTCAAAGAGCAGATCTAGATTTCCTTACAGTGGAAAGTTTATCTCTGTTTCCAAATTCCATCATACTTTGGTTTCCTTGTGTGTGCATGTGTGTGTGTGCGTGTATGCATGAGTGTGTACGTGTGTGTGTGTGTGTGTTTTGCCTATTTCCCATCTGTTAACTACTTTGTGATATCCAAACAATTTCCAATATTTTAACTGAAAATAAAAATAACTAAAAAACCACCTAAATGTTGTTTGGGAAGCATGTTGATACAGCCACATTTTAGCCCTCACCCCTCTACTTTCCTTGAAAAATTCTGCCTAGAAGTAACCAAATTCCTTCAACCCTCCAAAATCTCACTATCTCGCCTATAAACGACTATTAACCAGTATTCTTCAGTAAGAAATAGTTTATTTGGAAAGTTAATATCGCAAATGCATTTTCTTCATCTTCTATTAGAGAAAAGTATGCTAATTAGCAAGAAACATAAACCGAAATATATTTGGTATATGTTTGCCATACTAATTTAATAGCAGAATCCTTTCCAACTTCTTTATTTGCCTTTTGGTAAGAAAGCAGTTTTTTAAAGTTAATTTCCTATGGTAAAGTCAGATAGTATTATTACTACTAAATTGCTATTCGATCTGGTTTGAAAAAAGAAAAATGAGTAAATAATTCTAATTTGTTGTATAAAATTTCAAATACTCTCCTATCGCCAGATTTTATAGACATTTACAGTATAATATAGAATATGAATTTTTAACAAAAACACTTCCACTATAATATAGTAAAAAATGAAGGAGGCAAATTAAGACATGTCATTAAGTATTATCTATAATTGTCTATTTTTTAAAATAAATTTTTCCTGATAAAAAAAATGATAGATTTTAATGATAATAACACTGCAAAACTTAAGGCGAAAAACACACTTGGGCACATACACACTCATAATCTCGTCAATATCAACATTTATAAAATATCTCTAGCATTTTCTGTACTCATCATCATAGTTTCATGTGAAAGTGAAATAGAGAGAAATATGATTTCACATATTTTAGTGACCTCATTCTATACTACATTATAAAACTGAATCACATTTTCTGAAGTATTTAAAACAATCTTTAATGTACCCTATTTATGGTTCTGACACAAAGAAATGAAAAACAGAAATAATGTTAATATTAGAAATGTAGCTCTCTATTCACTTAATCAAAATACGATTATGGAATTAGAAGAGGTGTTACTAGTATTAGCAAGGACATAGAAATAATAAGAAAGATTGACCTATAGGAGTTAAAAATAAAAAATAAATATACAGTTAAAATATCAAAATAAAATTGATACTAGTACTATAAAATTTAAAATAGTGATATAGAATTAACATATAATTAGATATTTATTTCTCACTTTTCATTTTGCAAAACAGATGCAGAATCTTCAGTTTATTAGTTCTAAACCAATCTTCAGAAAGAAATGTCTTCCAATAATGAGACATCCAAACGATACAATAAAATAAGGATCAATTATTGGTAATAAATTTATTTTCACTTTTCTTTCTATTCCTCCTTTCAAATATTATGATCACCAGGTATTATACTGACATAATTATTGAGTTGGAACATGTGAAAACTCTTTAACTTTCTCTTTTTATAAATTAGGACACAGACACTTCAGGCATAACTCTCTTAATACCACATTGTAAGTTAGTGAAAGACTTTTTTAAACCATATATGAAGAAAATAAAAACAAATGACTTAAGACAGAGCTCAATTAGTTATGCAATCTCAGATATATTGCTTTTACAACAATTTGAACACAAGATTTCTTTATGTATGTAATTTATATAATTAATATATATACTTTTATGTGCAAGTAACATAATTATAACAAACTAACAACAATATGCATAATTAACATAATTAATAGGTTATTTATTCATTTATATAAAAGGTTTATTAGGTACTTACTATGTGCCAGATTTTATGATTTATGAAAAAAATTAAATGTGGGTGCACAGGCAGTTAGAGAGTCAATTCAATGCAAATATAATTTTACCAAAATCACTTATTTTTTGAAGTTACCATGTATATTAGTCTGGGTTCTCCAGAGATAGAATGCAAGATATATATGACATTTATTATAAGGAATTGGCTCATGTGATTATTGAGGTTGACAAGACCAAAGATCTGCAGTCAGCAAGCTGGTGGCCCAGGAAGGCCAAAGGCATACTTCCAGTCTAACCAGGGAGCTGATGATGTAGTTTGTATGAAGGCCAGTAGTCTTGAGACCCAGGAAGAGTTGAAGTTTCAGTTCAACGATGCAGGGAAAAAACCAGTGTCCTAGAGTGCAAGCAATCAAGGAAGAAGAATTTCTTCTTTTCATGGGAATGTCATTGTTTTTGTTTTATTGGGCCTTCAACTGATTGGATGGGGCCCACCCACATTAGGAAAGGCAAATTGCTTTATTCAGTCTATCGATTTAAATGTTAAACTCATCACAAAACACCCTTACAGACACACCTGCAAATAATGTTTGAACAAATGTGTGGTCACCCATGGCCTGGTCAAGTTAACACATGAAATTAACCATCCCACCATGGTTTCCTCATTGTTTTTGCATCGTGTTTGCCCAGGCTTATACCAAAGATGGTATGTAAACATATAAGCAGGAGTCAGACGGTGAAGCCTTGATGGAAAAGAAACATTCCCATCAATATTTTGTGAAACACTAAACTTGGTTCATTTGATTAGTATATTACTCTAATAATTGGTTAATAAATCACTGTAAAAAGTAGGACAGTTAATAACAATAGAATGATCTACTAATGATTGATATGGCTAATATCAATCAAGCTGATAGAACAGTTTGGATCATTAAGAAGCAAGTATGAAGAAGAAACAGTCTAAGGAGATTATACTTTGTTGAAGAAATCAAATTCAAAGGCCACAGAAGACACAATTTTCTGTAGTATGCCAGTAATCTTCAAATCTTTAAAAGCTGCTAATCTCTATCCTTTAAGAGAGAATTTTAAAAGGATACAAACCAAAGGTTCAACTGTGGAATGGAACTTTGAAATCTCCATTGAGAAAACACTTTTCACTGAATCTTCTAGAAGATTCTTGAAAAGATTTTTTCTTTTCTTTTCTTTTTTCTTTCTTTTTTTTTTTTTAAGCAAAAAACACAAGCCTCTTCATCTTTATCTGAAGATCTACCGAAAATCCCTCTTTCTGTACCGGGTTACCCAAGGCAAGTGTGTGATATACTGTGGCTTCTTGAACCTTTAAACCAACTAGCATTGCATTTTTCCCTCTGCCTTCAGGTGGTCTCTCCATTCTGCATTCCCCTTTATCTTTTCCTGCTGCCAGTACAGGTTGTCATGGAACTCATTTATACTTTTCTTATTCTAGATAAATGCTACCAGCTGTTGCCAGGAACTACCTGCCATTAGTAATAACTCATTAGACTTGACACTGAAAATCTCTCCTACATGGCAAATGCTAGCTGATAGACTGTGTACTGATGAATCCATTTGAATCCATTTTCAGCCAGTGGGTGAACGTGAATTAGGGAATTGGATAGTGCTTAAGCTCAGCCCATTGTATAACTCTCATTACTTTTTTATGGGCTCACCCAGCATGAAAATCATTCATTAGCAATGAACACATTTAATTGTTCTTTCCAGTTCATCCCTTTGTACATTTTAAACAGATTACCCTGGCTGGCTACAAACCTGAAATCCAAAAGCAGATGCTGTCACTAATTGAGAAACTCAGGTAGGGTACTTAAAAAACAAACAAACTCTCTTTTTACGTTTTTATGTCAACCTGTGATTGTGTCTGGGGCACAATGAAATGAATACACGAATTGATAAATAAATTGCATGCATTAATAAATTAATGAATGAATAAGTAAAAAATTATATTTCGATGCCCATATTTATTACTAAAAGAAAGAACAAGGAAAGGTGATGATGTAAGTTGAAAGGAGGAATGAGTGGCAATTGACATACAGAAGCAGATGTGGGAAGGTAGAACTGGAACCTCGGATTTCTACACTTCCTTGAGGCATCGTGGATCATCAGTGAGAAATTATTACTCACTAGCTGCCTCCATCAAAAAGAAGAAGGAAGGAATATAGAATTCATAAAGAATGAAAAAGTCTACATGATTCTGAAAGTTTCACAAACAGAAATATAAAAATAGAGAAGGTTCTTATAAACTCATGAATAGTCAGTGTATTAGAATATTCCACATATTTTGCGGACAAACGTGAACTATCATCAAATTACTGTGGAGTTATTTGAATTTCAAGGTTACAACCTGGACACGCCTATAATGGAAAGAATTTAAAGTTTTTTTGGATTGCTCATTAGTCCTTATACATTAATTGAAAAAGATAATCAGTTTTTCTAATATTATGTGCTTCTTGAACAACCAACTTTAAGACTAAGGAAAAACAAACTATGTTTAGCAAACAACAAAAACAACTTTTAGAAAACATTCTATTTTATGAATGGAGGAAATTAATGCAATTAAATTTTATGTTCAGATACTTTTCAGGTAAAATTTTAAATTGAAAGATGAGTTTTCAATGCACCCAAGGTAAGGGCATCCTGAAAATCAAATGTGATAAGTAGCATAACAATATTCTGGATGAATATAGGACCATATTCAGTAGGTAAATAAAATTTTATCAGCTCATATCACCAAGTTGCCTACTTTACTGGGGTGGGGGGGGCGGGAGGGGGCAGGGAATAAAGGTTTTTTAACATTGGGAAAAGATTCTGTAATTTAATGAAAAATCTAATCAACTGAACTCCAAATTCATGATTGAAAGCCTTTAAGAGGAAAGCCAACACTTAGACACAGAAGGATGCTGGTAAAGCATCTTTTGTTAGTTTTCAGGCCTGCATAAATGGCAGCTAATCAGTGAAATGTACTCTTGGAAATAGAAACTAGTATGAGCAAGATAGAGAAATTTGAGGAGGCTGAGTTTCTGAAGCTGAAGAATAAGGGAGACAAGATATTTCATAGTGGTTTTCAGTTAAATGTGAGGTAATTTAGCAAAAGGGAATAATTTTTTATTGGCTCGCTTGGGTAAAAATGAAAAATACACAAATTATAAAAAAGTAGAATTTCAACTAGATAAGGAACAAATGTCTTTAGTAGCTATTACAGCTACTTTTTACTTAGCATTTATTTGAGACCTGAATTTGTTAACTTTATTCTTAAGTGATATTTTTCAATACCTCGATTAGAGTAAGTTCTTTGAGGCTTGAGATATTGTTTGCATGTGTAGGGGGAGAGTATTGACATAAGAAGTAGGCGTATCTTAATTATAAGATATGCTAAAAACAACTTTGAGGAGCATTGGGCAGTTTCAAGATTCAAAGACTTTCTGGTTTTGGATATATATTTTTTTCCTTTTTGTCTGATGTAATGTTAAACATAAAATGTCAAGACAGTACTGGGAACATCTATAAACTTTTATTCTAGATTTTCCTAGTCTTAGTATTTTACTTCATTTGTTTTATCATTTACATTCTCTCTCATACTTTTCTTATGTATGTATATAGACATAATTATTATTTTTTTAATATTTGAAGGTAAATTTCATATATCGCGGCCTTTTACCCATAAATTTTTAGCATAGGATATCCAAAGAATAGGGATATTCTCTTATATAACTACACGACTGTTGTCAACTTCACAAATTTACATAAATGCAATACCTTTATCTCAACCACTATCCATATTCAATTTGGTCAGTTAATTCAATAGCATTCTTTATAGCAATTGTTTTCTCTACTAGCACAAGATCCAGTTTAGCATTAGATTTAGTTGCCATGTCTCTTTAGCCTCTTTTAATCTGGAATATTTCTATAGACTTTCTTTAATGACATTGACAGATTTGAAAAAAAAAATATATATATATATATACTCCACCTTTTAGAAAATAGAGTACTTCTCATTGTGTGTTGGTTTGATATTTCCTTGATGACTGGATTGTTTTTATGAATTCACACTGAAATGCTGCATAGGAGTTACTTTGTCCATCTGGAGACACACAGTATTCATCTGTCCTCATCGATGGTGTTAAATTTAACATCTGGCCAAGGTGCTATCCAGTTTTCATTTCTCCGTTACATAATTATCATTTTTTTTTCATTTTTATTCCTTTTTTTCTCTTAACCCATACCATGAAATATATAAAACTACTAGAGCATTTAAGATTTGTTTGCTTTTCTGTCATCCTATCCTACAGCCCAATCTGTTCAGGACTGAGGATATTTAGTTAAATTCTCTGTTCAAAAGTACTTAGATTAGTTCTTTCTTTTTTTCCTTTCAGTGTGGTTATGGCATTGATGTAAAATATCATTGGTCTCATTTGTTTCAGTTTTCTTGAAGTTTTTTTCTGTCCCATTTTTATTGATTTAATTAATACATTAAAAAAATATTTGGGTAAGTTACATACTTAAAAAGTCAAAGCTATACATACAGGTATATTTAGAGAAATATCACTTTCTCCTATCTTTTCTAGCCCATTTCTTAACTTCACCCCATGTAGTTCAAAAATGTTGTTTTCTGGTCTATGCTTCCTATATTGCTTTTCTTGTAATGATGAGTAGATATATGCATATTTTCTTATTTTCTATTCTTTCTTATACAATATTTAGCAGTACGTGTATGTTCTTTTATACTTTGCTTTTTCACTTAACAGCATGTCTGGCTAATAGAATCCTTCCTCCTTCTTCTTCATAGCAGCATAGCACTCCATTAAGGTCACCCATTCTCTTATACTTGGAGGCTTAGGTAGTTTCCATCATTTTACAATTACAGACAGTCTTGCAAAGAATAATCTTGTTTATTTGCATATATTGAATGCATTTTCATATTTTTGGAGGTATAGCCTCAGGGTAAATTCCTAAAAGTAGGACTGCTGAATTGAAGGGCAAATGCACATGGAGTTTGATAAAAATATTTTCAAATTCCTATCTATGAGGGTTGGGCCGTTTTGCATTCCCACCAGCAATGTTTCTCCATAGCCTCTCCAACAGAGCCGATTGCTAAGCTGTTAAATTTTTGCCAATCTGATGATTTTGAAATGATATTTGAGTAGTTTTAATTATACTTTTCTTATCATAAATGAAGATAAATATATTGTCATATGTTTAAAGGATATTTTATATTTTTCTTTTTATGAATTGTCTGTTCAGGACACCTCTTGAAAAATCTTAGAACACTGAGTTAGAAGTGCTTTCATCCCAACTCATGGATGGTGAGAGACAACAGGTAAACCTTTAATGAAGTCAGAAATCAGAAGGTCAGTAGGACTGTGTCTCCTCAGAGACTCAGAAGATCCCACTCCTTATCACTTCTAGCTTATGGTGGTTGCAGGTGTTTCTGGGCTTGAGGCTGTGTCACTCTGATCTCTGCCTTCATCTTCACATTACCTTCTACTCTTCATTGTGTCTACCTGATCTCCCCCTGCCCCTCTCTTATAAGGACTTTTGTGATGGCATTTAGGGCACGCCTGAATAAATCACAATAATTATCTCTCAGGATTCTTAATTTAACTGTATTTTGATATATAAGATAACCTTTACTATTTTGCTATATAAGGTAATATTCCGTTTCCAGAGATTAGGATATGAGCATATGTGTCTGGAAGCCACCACTCAGCTCATTCAACATGATTAATCTTAGAGGATGTAAGAGGAAAGAGAAGATGAGATTTTTGGTATCAGGCATGCTCTGAATATTTAGAGAGAAGGAATTGTGGGAAATGCAATACGGTTGACCTTTTGGCTGTCACTCTCACCATTGTCTGGAATAGAAGAGAATTTAGATGATCAAAGCATGTAGCACAATGAGGTTTAGTAATTGTTTCTGTGTTTTAACTGGCTTAATCTTTTTGTTGTAATGTGCCCTAATCGCAGTAATTGCATTATAAATTTGTGAAAAAAAAAATGGATCTGAGGATGTCTGGTTTATAGAGTAAACAGTTTTGAAAAGGCAGAACAAGGCACTTTAAAAACTTTAAGCTTCTAATGAGCTTAATTTGTGACCTTGGCAACAATAGCAAAACATGTGATTGTAAAGCTTTCTAGAAGGGTGAGATCGCAGTACTCCAGGCTTGATGATTCAGCATAAGACACCATTCAGAAGTGATGTCATGAAGACAGAACATGTGTTTAAGGCACCTCGTACTTATTATTGTTGCTTTACATGGTTGATCTTAAACAGAAGCCTACCTTTAAATGTCGTTGTAAAGGGCTTTCTCCTTTGTTTGGGGTTCAGGTCATACAAGTGATAAATATTATTGCCTTGTATATTTTCATAGTGCCTGTTTATGAGAAAGCTTTGCCAAGTACTACATATTGTGATTTAAACAAGATCTTATTAGTCATGTACAAACTAGCATTACAGTTTACAGTATATCCTAGAGGAATTCAGGATAAGTTGATTAATCATAGAATCTTTGATTTGGTAGAGAATTTAAAAGTAAACTAATGCAACCACTCATTTAATTCAATGCTTAATTTTTCCTACAAACACTTTTCTGAGAGGACATCTTAGCTTTGTTGGAATATCTCCAGTTTTAGGAAACTCACTATCTTTCAAAAGACTCCATTTAATTTTAATGATCCTGCATTAAGAAAAATAATCCTACATGAAACATTGTTAAATGTTTCTTTACATACTTAGCAGACAGATCATTTACCTTTGCTAGTCATCTCTTTTCCAAACTAACAATCCTGAGAGGTTTCTGCAGTTCCTAATGAGTCACTGTTTTGAGTTATAATTTCAGAGCTTTTCTAAATGTGCAGGTATTGCCAAAGCCACCGAGTCTCTGCTAACATTGACTGCAACCATTTGTGTTTCCACTTTAGTTGAAAGTGGGATAAAACTACTAAATCAAAGAGTGGCAGGGATTTATAGGTTGTGGACTTTGGCTGATGCTTTGGGCCCATGGGTGTGGGAGTTTCTTAAGATCTTGGATTGTTGATGGGTGTTCTGCTTAAGCCGAATGAGGGGTTTATATTACAGAAATAATAAAAATTTGGAAGTGTCTTATGGTAGTGAAGATTAAGAATGTAGCTGAGCTTCAAAATGGAACCAGAACAAAGATCTCTAGAGCTTTAAAAATCCCATTCATTCTCTCTCTCTCTCTCTCTCTCTCTCTCTCTCTCTCTCTCTCTCTTTTTTTTTTCTCTCTTTTCTCTCTTTTTTTTTCTCTATTCCTTAATTCTTTACATACTTCATTTCTTTAATTTTTTCCCTCTCTACAAGACTTTTATTCCTAATGCAACATTCTTTATACCACCTATCAATTTTTTACATATTCTGTTTAAGATTTTCTCAGACCAACCAACTGTCTCATTTCAATCTCAGATCTGACAACATTCCAGACAAGAGATAATGAGCGAGACTTGCTTTCTTGCTCAGCTGGAACTGTCCTCGGAGCACCTCAACTTGTGCTGGAACCACTTACACCATCTCAGCTCAGGACGGGCATTCTCCCTCCCCTAACCAGCTGCAGCTAAGGGGCTGGGGACATGTAGTGATGTTCTCCACACTTGTAGTTCAAGATGAGGCAATTCCAGGAGAAAGGAGATGGCTCTAGACCAGGATACCAATCCTACAAATGTTTACAAGAGTTTCCTAGAGTTTGAGAAAACACAGTAAAATGCTTTTTTGTAGAAGGTAACTATGTTAGAGGCCGAGAATAAAAAAGCAACAACTGGGTTGTGGAAGTCTTATACTAAGCAACTGAAAAAGTGAGAGAAGGTGTTTAACTTTTCCTTCTTGTCTGCATCAGTTTAGAAAAGAATTCAAGGGGAGACCAAATATGCAGAAATATTAAGTATATTAGCTCTTATGAATCTAGCTTGGTGACCTTGGGAAAGAAGGGGACCTCAACATGTAAATCTCTTAATGCATTCCAGGAGTAGATTTGTGTTGTCATTAATTAGGTCACATGTCTGTTACCACATTTTTTGTATTCCACTAAAATTTAGTTATTTTTAGCATTTGCTGTTTAGCTATATTTCAACCCACCTATACTCATCCAGTATTCCTTTGTGCAGGACTTGACAGTTATTCTGATTGAATTCATGACTTAGCTCAGCATTCTAGTCTAATATAACTTTTCTGAATTCTGATTCAATAATCCAATGCGGTAGTTATCTCTGCAGCTTTATATCAACTGAAAATATGATTGCATACCATCAGGTAGTGATGAAGTATTGAAAATAAGGTAGCAACTATGGTAAAAACAAGCATTTGGCAGGATCTTAGAGATCAGGATTCTGATTTTAACTCTGCCATATAGTGTATAAATTTGGATGAACCATTTAATGCATCATGCCTGTTCTATTTTTCATAAATGAAACAGTATAGTAAGTATAAATTGAAACAGCATTTAAGAAGTTGAGCAACTGCTAAAAGTTCTGTGTAAGTGGTAACATCATTGAATATCTCTAGTCTTAGGCATTAGGAAGTGCCAGATGGGATGAATTGCTACATTTCTGGCCCTGGGGCAGCCTGATCTGAAGGGCCAGTCGAGTTTTTATCTGCAGCTTAAAGAGAATATGAAGTTGCAGCTGTGGAGCACACCTTCACTGGAATGGCAATTTCTTCTGTCCCTTGCATCAGATGTATTTCAAGTGTCAGATGGTGCCTTTAAGGCACCAGTCAGTACATGCATCCAGCCTATTAAAGTGATGCCAGTTAAAGGAATTACATTACTTTGATTCTGAGACAGCTTCACTGATTGCAAGGTGGCTTCTGTACTGGTTGAATGCTGTTTTAACTTTTGGCGTAGAGCGATGCTCTTCAGTATTTTATTTTAACAGCCTTATTTCCATCTCAGCCCGCATAGTTCAGTGGGGCCAATTCATCGTTTCAAAAGTGGACATGAGGTTCACATGACCAAATGTGGACCTGCCTACACTGATCACAGCAATGAAGTTAGAGACGAGCATGCACATCAAGTTAGCCTAACTGGACTTCTTCTCTAGATAATTTAAATATTGAGTAGAATGATAAAAATGAAAAACAATTGTCATCTGGTCATAAGTTCTTGCATTCGATCCTCTTGACTGTCCCAGTTTCTGTCCTTCCGAAGGCCTAGATATTCGACTTCTATCTTAAAATCTACAGGCTACTTCACACATTTACAATACATTTTTTGCTTAAATAGGCATGAGGATTTGTGTTACTTACAACTGAATAACTTAAATTGATAATATACCACAATTTTAGAAAATGAAGAAATATGCATTATGGAATTGAGGAAATGCAGCACCTAGATGGCTCAGAGGAATTTTGCTGAGTCTAAATCCCCGTGAATTCTGTACTTTTTCCATTCATGCCAGCAATACCCAGTAGCAGCCTGGCCCCTCCCACGGTTCCACTCCACGGCTCATCAGATAAGCCACTCACCTTACTTTCTTTTATACATCCATACCACACACCTGCACATTTGTTACCAGCCCAGATTATGCTCTCTTGAGCACTGATTTATGAGTTCCTCTGTCTCGAGATTGCTTAAAATGGTTTGACTGACTCTGGTTTAGTCCCTGCTTCCTTTGACTAAATTCTCAAAATCAATATCAAAATAAAATTCTGCATTTCCTTTAATTTTTTTTCCCTCTCTCTCTACAGACTTTCGTATGCAACATTCCTACCTATCAATTTTACATGTTCTGTTTAAGATTTTCTCAGACCAACCAACTGTCCTCGGTTACAATCTCAAATCCCAGAAGAAAGAAACCACTTACACCATCTCAGCTCAGGACGGGCATTCTCCCTCCCCTAACCAGCTGCAGCTAAGGGGCTGGGGACATGTAGTGATGTTCTCCACACTTGTAGTTCAAGATGAGGCAATTCCAGGAGAAAGGAGATGGCTCTAGACCAGGATACCAATCCTACAAATGTTTACAAGAGTTTCCTAGAGTTTGAGAAAACACAGTAAAATGCTTTTTTGTAGAAGGTAACTATGTTAGAGGCCGAGAATAAAAAAGCAACAACTGGGTTGTGGAAGTCTTATACTAAGCAACTGAAAAAGTGAGAGAAGGTGTTTAACTTTTCCTTCTTGTCTGCATCAGTTTAGAAAAGAATTCAAGGGGAGACCAAATATGCAGAAATATTAAGTGTATTAGCTCTTATGAATCTAGCTTGGTGACCTTGGGAAAGAAGGGGACCTCAACATGTAAATCTCTTAATGCATTCCAGGAGTAGATTTGTGTTGTCATTAATTAGGTCACATGTCTGTTACCACATTTTTTGTATTCCACTAAAATTTAGTTATTTTTAGCATTTGCTGTTTAGCTATATTTCAACCCACCTATACTCATCCAGTATTCCTTTGTGCAGGACTTGACAGTTATTCTGATTGAATTCATGACTTAGCTCAGCATTCTAGTCTAATATAACTTTTCTGAATTCTGATTCAATAATCCAATGTGGTAGTTATCTCTGCAGCTTTATATCAACTGAAAATATGATTGCATACCATCAGGTAGTGATGAAGTATTGAAAATAAGGTAGCAACTATGGTAAAAACAAGCATTTGGCAGGATCTTAGAGATCAGGATTCTGATTTTAACTCTGCCATATAGTGTATAAATTTGGATGAACCATTTAATGCATCATGCCTGTTCTATTTTTCATAAATGAAACAGTATAGTAAGTATAAATTGAAACAGCATTTAAGAAGTTGAGCAACTGCTAAAAGTTCTGTGTAAGTGGTAACATCATTGAATATCTCTAGTCTTAGGCATTAGGAAGTGCCAGATGGGATGAATTGCTACATTTCTGGCCCTGGGGCAGCCTGATCTGAAGGGCCAGTCGAGTTTTTATCTGCAGCTTAAAGAGAATATGAAGTTGCAGCTGTGGAGCACACCTTCACTGGAATGGCAATTTCTTCTGTCCCTTGCATCAGATGTATTTCAAGTGTCAGATGGTGCCTTTAAGGCACCAGTCAGTACATGCATCCAGCCTATTAAAGTGATGCCAGTTAAAGGAATTACATTACTTTGATTCTGAGACAGCTTCACTGATTGCAAGGTGGCTTCTGTACTGGTTGAATGCTGTTTTAACTTTTGGCGTAGAGCGATGCTCTTCAGTATTTTATTTTAACAGCCTTATTTCCATCTCAGCCCGCATAGTTCAGTGGGGCCAATTCATCGTTTCAAAAGTGGACATGAGGTTCACATGACCAAATATGGACCTGCCTACACTGACCACAGCAATGAAGTTAGAGACAAGCATGCACATCAAGTTAGCCTAACTGGACTTCTTCTCTAGATAATTTAAATATTGAGTAGAATGATAAAAAGGAAAAACAATTGTCATCTGGTCATAAGTTCTTGCATTCGATCCTCTTGACTGTCCCAGTTTCTGTCCTTCCTAAGGCCTAGATATTCAACTTCTATCTTAAAATCTACAGGCTACTTCACACATTTCCAATACATGTTTTGCTTAAATAGGCATGAGGATTTGTGTTACTTACAACTGAATAACTTAAATTGATATATACCACAATTTTAGAAAATGAAGAAATATGCATTATGGAATCAAGGAAATGCAGCACCTAGATGGCTCAGAGGAATTTTGCTGAGTCTAAATCCCCGTGAATTCTATACTTTTTCCATTCATGCCAGCAATACCCAGTAGCAGCCTGGCCCCTCCCACGGTTCCACTCCACGGCTCATCAGATAAGCCACTCACCTTACTTTCTTTTATACATCCATACCACACACCTGCACATTTGTTACCAGCCCAGATTATGCTCTCTTGAGCACTGATTTATGAGTTCCTCTGTCTCGAGATTGCTTAAAATGGTTTGACTGACTCTGGTTTAGTCCCTGCTTCCTTTGACTAAATTCTCAAAATCAATATCAAAATAAAATTCTGCATTTTTCTATCCATGACTGCTCTTAATATTATAGATACATTTAGTATTTGTTAGAGAAATTTGATGACAGAAAAATTTTTCCTAATATAATGATAGCAAAAGTCTCCTTAGTATTACTTAGACTCTTATGGCATTGAGAAGTACATTAATTACCTATTAATGCATAACAAATTACCCTAAAACTAGTGGTTCCAAACAACACATCATCTCACACTATCTGTAGGTGTGTAATACAGACAGACTTTAGCTGTGTCTTCTGCTTCAGAGTCTCTCAAAGGCTGCACTCAACATATCAGCAATGTCTGTGGTCTCATCTTAAGGCACGACTGGGGAAGCATCTAATTTACAAAGTCATTCATGTAGTTGTCAGCATGACCCAGTTTCTCAAGAGATGTTGGACTCATGGTCATGTTCCTCATTGGCTGTCAGCTGCCCTCAATTCCTTGGTTTCTCCATATGGCACCTAGTTCCATCAGAATAAGCAAGCAAGAGAGCCAAAGAGGGAGTATAAAAAAGATGGAAGTCACAGACTTGGCAGTGACATCACATCACATTCTGCATATTCTATTGGATGGAAGCATGTCATGTAGCCTGGCCCACACTCAAGAAGAGGGGATTCTACAAGGTTGTGGATACCAAGAGTCAAGTCAGAATCTGCTTTCCACTGTAGACATGACTATTTTTTGTCCACCTTTCAATACCATACAGTAGTTTAATCACCCAACACTGATGGTGGTAAGGCAGAAAACAAGATAGTATTCACTTTACAGTGACCTCACAATTCTGTGTTTTCTACAATAGCACCTCTATGCCTGTCAAGAGGAACTTCACATACATTTGTTACTGAAGTCATCTCATTGTCACTTTTAGTTTTAAAGCAGTGTGTTCCTTTAAAACTCTTGGTGCTGTGTACTCAAGCGGTCATAGTACAAGGTGCTTAGACATGCTAGGGAAAAGATTGCTATTTGTTTATGGTGAAACATTGTGCATGTTTCCCACTGATAATCAGCCGTTCAGTCATTGTTCTCTGTAAGGGAAGAGATAAATGCAGTTAACTTGACTCTATTGGGATGTCAGTGACTCTAGGGCTCAAATTTTTGGTAAGCAGTTGAGCATCTTCTTAAAGAAGAATGTCTGTATGTGTGTTTCATGTACCATATAGCCATTTTTTTTCTATTGCTTTTTTAAGGCTATTATCTTAATATGTCGGTCTTCAGACACTCCTAATTTATATGTGTCTGATTGCAGAAAGTTGATATTGTGAGTGTGTGTGTGTGTGTGTGTGTGTGTGTTTCCTGAATCGTTTTCTGTCATGGCATACTTAAATCTAAGAATTTCATATTTTGACAGTTTTATTTCTAATTACTTTCATAATTTTCATCACCAGTGACCCAGTATACAAATAAGTAATTTACATGTGCTGTGCTTTTATGATGATAGAAATAGAAAAAAAATTAAAATTTGAATCAGTATTCAACTGAGTCATACATAGAATACAGATGTGAAAATGTGTGATTTGGAAAAGAGAATGGCCATTCTGATTAATTTTTTTAACTTTCTAGTTAAAGGAAACCAAATATTAGAGGTTATCCAGATAATAGAATAAATGCTTTCTATTATATCTGAAATGTTTACAATATAGCAATGTAAGTTATGATGCCAGGATATTGTAGAGAACTTCTGACACATGTATTGCAATTAATATTTTATTCATTTATACTTGCATTTATTAACTCATTAATAAACAGTTGTGGGATCTGCATTCTCTGTCAGATGTCACACCCCATGCTGGTGAATATGAATAGCACATAGTGCTTGCACTTTAGAAATTCATTTTATTTAGGTAACATTGATACAAATAAATACTTATACTGTTTTACATGAAACGGTGATAACAGAAGACTGTAAATGATATGGCAATTGTTTGGAGCTTCCAAACTTTTGTGTTTCATTAATCAGGAATCTTGAAAAAAAAAAATCCTATGGGGCTCAAATGGACTATTTGGCTAACTATGTGCTCAGAAAAACAATATATTATCACAGACAACAAAATGTGGGGCATTTTTAACATTGAAAACATAGGAAGGACATGATCTTAGGTTAAAATATATTCCCTCCAAAGAGAGACAACAATATTAGTTATATATCTGTTAGCAACTATATCAGTAACCGTTTTCTGCTTAACAGATTCCCCAAAACCAAGAGTTTTAAACACCAAGATGTATCTCTCACAGTTACTGAAGGTCAGGAACCTTGATACAGCTTAGTGGGGTAACTTGAGCTCTGGGTCTTCACAAGGCTGCAGTAGAGGGATTTTCTGAGGTTGCAATCATTTCAAGGCTCAACTGAAGTGGGATCCGCTCCCTTCACTCATGCAGCTGCTATTGGCAGGTCTCAGGTTGGAAGTGGCTGTGCTGTAGGCTGGAAGCCTCCCTTCCTTCCTTCCCACAATGCCTCCAGACAGGGCAGAACATATAGCATAACGAATGAACAAGAAGGCGAGTTGTGCAGCTGGAAGCCAGAGTCTCTCATAAGCCTGATCTTGGAATTGGCAGCCCAGTTACTTTTTTCTGTACCTTGCTCGTTGGAAGTGAGACCAAGTGATCTAGCCCACACACAACAGGATGACTACCAGGAAGTGGGAGGTCTGGTGACCTAGAGACTGATAGTCACAGAAACCTCACATTAACCTTTTTTATGTTGTATGTTGTGTTGATGAATTTCTGTGATAAGGGAGAAAAATGAAAGTCTTCCCAGAATACTAAAATTTGTATCCCCACATAAAAAGAGCGATTGTTAGAGTAACTGTTGCATTGAAAAATATGAGCAAGAAGTACGAAGTAAAAAATGGCAAGGTATTCCACTTGGGATGGAGGATAAGGAGTAGATTTAGAGTCAGAGCAAATAGCACTGCAGAGGTGCTGCAGAACCTAATGCACCATGCTGAGGAGCTAGAGTTTATTTTGAAAGAGATGTTTTAAAGTCTTCTTGTCATCTTTATAAATATAATATTTGTGAATTTATTAGTTAATTTTTGCTTTGATAAAAAAAATCGGTAAAGTTGCCTAGATGTTGCATATATATTTGTTACTTAATGCTTACATTTATGCAAAGAGTACATCAAGTAATTAATTTTCTAATTTACAAATAAGACCAAATCAGAGCCCTTTTTCTAATAATTTTTTTTAGGGGGAAGCCAAGTGTGTATTTAAAAAAAATAATCTGCCACAGCATAAGAAACGTTTAAGGGGGCAGAGGTAAAACATATTAAGACTGTTAAGGTTAGCCTCTTATCTTTAGCAAATTTAATCTCCATTCTCTCCATTATGATCATTCTCAGAATGAAGTTTTGGTTGTAATCAAGTAAGGTTTATTCTTAGCAAAGTATTGTCACCTATTGTTCTAATGGTGTTTTCACTAAGGGACAACAGATGTCAGTGAAATGTCACTCATTAAAATGCTTGAGAATCTCTTTTGTTTCCAATGGTGATTGTGTAATGGCTTCTTCAATGACTCCATAAAATGCATAGGTGTACAACTTTGCATGCATGTATGTGCATGCACACACATACATATGTGTGTGTCTAACATGTACATTGAGGGAAATACAATTCCATACTTCAGAACATCTAAATACAGCATCTATGGAAAGGCAGATTCTGACCTCAAATCACTACATTGCATTTTTTTATAAATATGGTCAGATTGCCTTCAGATGGACACCTGGAGTGTACTTCTATGTTTACAGTATGTGATAGAAAACTATTTAAAAAGCATTTTCTATATTAATCTAAACTTATATATGTTTTAATTTAAATTTTTATGTTTTCATCATATTAACTAGTTTACTTTGTTTCACATTTTGAGGGCACAAAAAGAAGACAACATTTCTATGTAAAATTTAGGTTATCAAATATAGTACCTTAATGTATTAACACAGGAACTGCCACAAGGTATATTATTTTTAAAAGTGCAAAATGCAGAAGCATCTATGGAGTGATCCGTAAAGTCACACACAAGTCATGTATGTGCCTATGCAGAGAGGAAGCTTTCAGCAAAATAACTCTATGGACAAGGTTTGGGGATGAGAGTGTAGGGGTTTTCACATTTTATTCAGTACCTCTTAATAGTTCTGGTAGTTTCTAATGTCAACAATATCTGTTTGATGCCATCATGGGCCATTTAAATTTTCTTAACGTCACTCCTCTGTATTTAGGAAATAGTAACAAATTCTACTTTAGGGCAACATATTTAACATTTTTATAAAATAATACAACAACTTTTCTTAGTCCATCTGTGTTATATACCCTTTACTTCTATTTTTTATCTATTGTAATTGTATGCTTATTAATTAATATACTTCTGTAAATTGAGCTCTTGTAGAACTGAGAATTTAGCAGAGTGCTGACGTGAATGGTAGATATTTAACAAATATTTGTTGGTCATATGATACAAATTACGTGAAAAGGACATAGACTTCAAAATGAAATAGACATGGATTTAAATTTTTATTTTTCCAATATCTAGGTGATAATCATGGGCATATTACAAAAGTACTGAGTTTCTAAGAAAATAAAATTAATAACAATTCCTATTTTATGAAACTTTAGTAATGATTACATGATACACAATTTTAAAAAACGTCACTGTGATTGTCACATAATAAATCTTTAATAAAATTAAGATCTCTTCCTCATTTTCCTTTTTTTACTTATCATTTATTAGTCTTCTATAAGCCACCAAGTCTTCCTTGCAAACATTTTAAAACATTTTTTTTATATTTAAGTAAGTTACTGTTAGAATGAGACAGAAGTAAAAAGCCCAAAGATAAATTGTAGAAATATAGAAATTTCCCTCCCATCCATTGGCAGTAGGGAGCTGGCTAAGGGAAATTAACTTTTAAAATAGTTTTTTTCATCAAACATTTCCATCACTTATTATGCACATAAATATATACTTAAGTAGAAAAAAGCTATGTAAATTTTTCTTCCAAAGGAGATCTAACCAGTGGCAGGCAATATGAGTAATTTTAGAGACCAGTACAGAAAACTTTATGTAGGATATTATATAATTCAATTGCAGAGATGCAAGTCATTGCTGCTAACCCGAAAGAATTACAGTAATTTTTACTGCCACCACTTGTCTACTGCTTTGTAGTCCCCGAGCTGAAGGGTTGAGTGAATTGTCCATCCAGGTATTTTGTTTGTGTTATTCGTGAAGATGGAGGGGCTGGTCAGTTTATCTTTGTTGCATTTTAAGTTATTCATTGATTTTAAGTAGGGCTCGGAATTTAAGTTAATAGTTTTTTTTAATATAAATTAAATTGTGAATTTAGATTAATAGACTCTCGCACAGTGGGCTAATTACAAAACCACAGCAGTAGGAAAGATAAGAAAATGCAGTTACTCATATATTTGGCATGTTGACATTTGGCATTCCGCTTCGAAGTGGATGTTTACACAGTAGCTGTCTACTATCATTTACAACAGGTTATATGTCATTTCTGACTTAAATATCTTATCCTATATACAGCACAATAAACGAACCACCATTAACCTATACGTAATTAAACATTTCACAAGGCATTTTTAGATATTGTACGCATATCCATTCACTCATTTGCAGAAAATTGTGCCACTGCCTGTTATTGGATTTGAGGGGGTCATTCAATCACAATGAAGTTCAATGAAAGCTAAAGAAAATTCTTAACCATAACCACCTGCTATCTATTAAAATATATTGAGGAACACAGACTGTATCATCACGAAGTTTCACACGTGGTGGCATCCCATTTGTTAACAGTCACAGAGGGTGATGCTTGTGGCATTTGAACCTCCACCACAGTTTTCAACTCATTATCATGTGAATTGATAATATCTAGTACAGGATTTTTTTTTAATGGCTCATTGTTGGTTTTGATTTTTATTAAATTCATCCAATATTGATTTTTCAATTAAATAGTTCACTGCTTGTTAGATATGTGTTCTGCGGAATCACACAAATAATAGTTTTAGTCATTACTGTTTCTGAAATCATATCATGTGAGAGCTATATATCTCAAGTTGTCTTCAGGCATGGTCATAGCTGATAGCTGGAAAGTGCTAAAATGAAGCCAGCATGATAGAGAAATTTTCCAGACAATTGTGATCTAATAGGCTCAAGAATTTGGGCACTGGCTTCAAAATCAGAAAGACCTGAGGTTGTCTCTATCTTTTGCCTTCTTTCCTCTGTTTTATTGCAATACAAAGTAAACTTCATATGGTGAATTACATACATAGTTTGCTCTGTCTCAAATCTACTGAAACATATATACTCTAACAGCTTAAGCAAAGCTCTGCAGTGGGTGGTAATTGTGGCTGACAATAGCAATCATGAGCTCCTAAAGTGGCAGTGGAGAAACATGAAGATTATGTGGGAGTGTCAAATCTGTAATTTAGGCAGGGCGGTGTCAAACATCTGCGAACAACATTGCTAGAACATCCAAATTAAACAAAACCAGTTTTTAAAAGAATGTAAAGCCAGCACAATGTGTAGGTTCTGAAAAAAAAATTAATGTAACAAACTATTTCTTACCTAGATTAAACCAAATGCTTATTTAGTCGATCAGAGTTATGGATTGTGCTATGAGGTTCTGTATACAATCCTGTATTTCTTTAAGGATTTCTCTATTTCTTTTTATTGCAATATCGGTTTAATTGGATGTCAAGCAATGGTAGCTGCTAGAAGTGCCCATGTTTTATAATTTCTCATTTTAATATCAAATAAGAACAAATGCTTCTCTAGTGGTTTACCAATAAAAATTGGCAACTTTACGATTATTAAATATAATTTTATAAATGATAATTTGCTTAAGCAGCACCAAATTTATTTTATATATAAAAACATAATGCATATAAGAATCAGAAATGTGTATATTAATTTTTTCATGAGTGCAGTTTAATTTTTTGATGTTCTCATTTTTATGTATTTTTATTTATTTTTATTAAATTTATTGACAATGGTTGATAGAATTATATAGGTTTCAAGTGTACAGTTCAATAATCCATCATGTATATTGCATTTTGTGTTCACCTAAAGGCAAATCTTCCATCACCATATATTTCATCACCTTTACCTTTATCTACCTATCCCCACCCTCCACGTTTCCTCTGGTAACCACTAAACTGTTGTCTGTGTCTATGAGTTGTGGTTTGTCTTGTTCATTTGTTGCTTGCAGTTTTATTTATATCCCACATATGAATGAAATCATATTGTTCTCAATTTTTTCTGTCTGACTTACTTCGTGTAGTATGATGATTTCATTGTATGCATGTACCACATCTTATCCAATCATGTATCAAAGGACTCTGGTTGTTTTTATATCTTGGCACTGTGGAAAATGCTGCATTGAACATTAGGGTGCATATATCTTTATGAATAAATGTTTTCAAATTTGGAGGGTAGATACACAGAAGAGAGATTGCTGGGTCATATGGTAATTCTATTCTTAATTTTTTGAGGAACCTCCATACTCTTTTCCACAGTACAATTTAAGCATGAATGAGGCACTTCCTTAAATGATAGTTACTAGAATCTATTAAATTCAAACTTCACTTTCCATAGTGCGTAGGTGACAAGACTCTCTCAAATTTCATAGCTCGTTAGGAAACATAAAATAAGTATAACTTCTAAAAGTTTAAAAACAATTATTACCTAAACCTTTTAACCTCACAATGGAGAAATAACAAAAAGAATAAAATATCAAGGCAGAGTCTGGAATTACTATGGAAAATACCAAGTACAGTATCTCAAAATACCAATCTGATTATACCATTCTTTTACTTAACATCTTGTTATGCTTTCTCATTATTCTTGGAAAATAAACAAACAAAATTCTCTAGCATAGCCTAGTGCCCAATACAGTCTTTTTCTACTTCTTCAGTTCCCCTTACACCAGATCCCCGCTGCCAGAGGGCCTATGCATATGCTATTACCTTTGCCCAAAAGTCTCATTCCAGTTGTTCTCTCTTGTGCTATCTGTGCTTAATCACTCAGAGTAGGTCAAATTTCTATATAATACATACTCAGAGAATGTCAACCTCTTTTATATTCCTATCACAGTGGTCATTTTTTTCTATGTATTTATGTGCTGATTCTATAGAGGAAGCAGCAAACATTTGCAGACATTTGTGTAATCAACTTATCACAGATTTACAGGATTTAGCAGTCATATCTTTTAGCTATTCCCTGTGATGACACATTTGTGAAAAGATGAGCCTACAAGAGAAAAGATTAATAATTATAAATATGACTCATGTTTGTAGTGAGCTTTATATTTTACTAAGCCTATTCTAAGTCTTACTTGATTCTTGCAATAATCTCATGAAGAATTTAGGAAAGTTATGTATTCAACAAACATTTGTAGCATCTATTATGATGCTGTGTTCTACAGATACAAATATAAAAATAAGCAGCGATTTTGTTTCCTACCTTCAGCGAGATCCTTTACTTTTTATTTTAATTGAGGTAACATTGGTTAATATAAGCTTCAGGTATGTAGCATTATTATTCAATATCTATATACACTATAGTGTGCTCACCACTAAAAGTCTAATTTTCATCCAGCATCATATATTTGACCACCTTTACCTACTTCGCCCTTCTCCACCCTCTTTTCCTCTGGTAACCACCAATCTATTGTCTGTATCGATGAGTTCATTTCTGTTGTGTTTTTTTTCTTTTTTTGTTTTATATTCCACAAATGAGTAAAATCATGCCGTTTGTCCTTTTCCGTCTTACTTATTTCACTTAACATAATCCCCTCAAGATCTATCCATGTTGACCCAAATGGCAATACTTCATTTTGTCTGATTGCTGAGTAGTATCCCATTGTGTATACATATAATACTTTGTCTTTAACCATTCATCCCTTAATGGACATTTAGGTTGCTTCCATATCTTGGTTATCATAAATAATGCTGCAGTAAACATAGAGGTACACATATGTTTTTTTGAATTCGTGTTTTCATATCCTTCGAATAAATATCTGGAAGAGGGAGGTAAAGATGTGGACAGAGCACTGCAAGCAGAGGAAACATGAGTAAATGAACACGTAACAGGGTACGGTTTCTGTTGCAGAGAACTCAGAGATGCAGAGAGATATTGGTAGGAGACAACACGACTCTACCTGTCTTGGTCTCTGCGTTTCCATGTGGCTCAATTCTCAGGCAGACTATAGTGACAATCACTTCCCATCTCACATGTTGTCTTCTCAACATTTCCAACAAGATTCTCAAAATTGTGTCTCATGGGCTGCACTTGGATGTGTTTTTGGGAGGCTTAAATGCAGAAATGTGTGTAAAATGCTTAGTGTAGTGCCTGGGGAAATATCAGCTTGTTAGTAAAAATTTAGATCCTTTTCTCTTTTCTCTTTTCTTAAATAAGCCTAGCATCTAAGCAGGGGTCTTTGCCTGTTATGCCAACAAAACGACTAATGTTAGAACTTATAGATTACATGCATGCGGTGGGGAAAACATTCTCCTACAACAGCGGTCCCCAACCTTTCGACACCTGAAACCAGTGTTCCTACGAGAATCTGATGCCTAATGATCTGAAGTGGAGCTGAGCAGTGATGCTAGGGAGCATCACTGGGAAGCGGCTGCAAATATAGACGAAGCTTCGTCCATTCATCTCCTACTGTGCAGGCCAGTTCCTCACAGGCCACATACCACTACCAGTCCGCGGCCTGGGGGTTGGGGTCCCCTGTCCTACAAGATGGCTTTCAATGCCTCTCAAACACTTGAATTTTATACTGAAGTTTGAACATTTTCAAAGCCTTTGTGTGATTTGGCTTCTGTCTAAATTATGAGGTTTTTTGTGTGTGTGCCATGTAAGAGTTGAACAAAGGGCAGATTGTAATTCTGTCTAAATTATTAGGATTTTTGTGCCATGTAAGAGTTGAACAAAGGGCAGATTGTAAGTGGTGAACCTTGTCGGAAATGACTGACATGTTTTTTTTGAAAATGAATTGAATTCGAGTTTTAATATTAGCTTTACATGTATCCAGACATCTTCATAGGAATGGTATGGGAAACGCTTAATATATACATCCTGAGATTATGATATAGGAACACCTCCCTCTCTATGGCCTATTCTTATTTGCATCCTGGCCTGTATATGGCATGGAAAATTGGACTGCTTTTTCTTGGGACATGCTCTATTGTTTTCTCGATTCTGATTTTGCAAGAAAGATTTTCTCCTCCCTCTGTCTTTATTCATTCCAATTTGTATAAATCTTATAGAGTCTTCAGACTAGCTCATTCACCTTCTTTCATGAAGACCTGCCAAGGTTACACTGCATTAATCACCGATCTTAGAGTTCTGTTTGCTAAATGTCTTTAAAAATGCTTATTGTACAATTAATAAATGTATAAATTCAGCAAATAAAGATAACCAAAAAGAACAAAAACAACCACCTGCAATTTCACCAATAAGAAGGAAGTTGGTCTACGGCCATATCGCCCTGAATGCGCCCAGTCTTGTCTGATTTCAGAAGCTAAGCAGAGTCAGGCCTGGTTAGTACTTGGATGGGAGAAGGAAGTTGTGCTCACATACGTGTGTATGGGTAAAGAAAATATATGTACATATACACACATATATGTATATGTGTGTATATTTTAAAATTATAAAATATCATCCAGTATCTTGCTCATTTACTGGACATTATACAATAAATTAAAATGTTAAAAAATATGACTAGTGTCTTTCCATTGGTACATTAGTATATGAATCTTACTAGTCAGATATATTATTTTATGAGGCATTCTAAAGTGATTAATAAATAGCAAGATATGATTAGTTTCCTGTCCACTTATTTATAATAGGATCTTGAGAAAAATACTTGTTCTCTTATTTTTTATGGAAAAATATTTAACTTAAAGGATTATTTTGAGAATTAGATGAAATAATGCAAATAAGATATGTAATATAGTGTCTGACACATAATAAGCATTCGAAAGCATTAATCATTAGTATTATTTACATTATTATTATTTATTCTTCAACACATGTCAGCTGTGTATCCAGAAATATTCTAGATCTAACTTAATGGAGCTTAAAATCTATTTAACATATTTTCACTAGATAATGGTATTTCTACATCTGACAGTGGGATATGATGGATAAGCATGTGTGGCAAATTAGAATAGCCGAGACTAGTCTTAAAAATGAGGTAGTTATAAAAAAAAATTAGAGATAACAAAACCTCCTACATCTCAATGGAGATTTCATAATGAGCTATTCAAACTTGTAACCTGTAACCTCAGGAATTTTCTTTTATCTTCTGGACTCTGTAGTAAAAAAGAAAACAAACAAACAAACAAACAAACAAACAGAAAACCAAAATAGCCCTGTTGTGTCCAGCCACTGTCAATTAATGCCTGGAACTGGTTAACTACCAGAAAACCATTTCTAGTAATGCGAGGCAGGACTCACCAGCTGTCAGGCAGGGTTAGTATCCTTGGAGGGACCACATACATATCTTGTTGCCAAGGAAAACAGCCTATAACATCATCTTTTTTCAAGGCAAGGGTAAATTCTTGCCTCATCTGTACAAAACCTTCACACCTCCAAGAGGCCAGAGGGTACAAATTAAAATTCATGCTTAGCAGAAACAGCTTCCACAATCCTTGCCACACTCTTGTACACAGTATTCAAAAGAGAATCCCAAGGACTTAGCTATTGTCTTAACACTGCATTTGAACTCTGTTCATGCACAAGCACAGAGCAGCTAGTGTTTTACAAAGGACAGGGGTGGTTACACTTAAAGTACTCAGCATTATCAGACATGGCTATGTTTGTGTCTGTTGCATTTTTTTTTTTACCTTAAGCCTTTGTCGTCAGGTTGGGAACACTGTTGAATCCTGTTAAACAATGAAGAGGTTATATAAACAACTTTGTGTGTGTGTGTGCATGTGCACATGTGCGGGCCTGCATGCGTGTGTGTGTGTGTGTGTGTGTGTGTGTGTTTCCCAAAGACATGAAAAGCAAAAAGAGACTATTGAAAGAAAATCTTGAAGCAAATCCGTGGGTTACTATACCCATCTGGATCTTTACTGACTGTGTTCCACTAGATGATTTGACTAGATACACCTGTTGTTTTCTCTGTAGAGCCATTGGGAAGAGAGCGTGTGCAGCCGGCGCTTAACGATTAGAACGTGTGGCTGCTGCAGGAAACTTGGTAAGTCGTAGTAAAGCAAGAGTGTAAATACTAGAGTGTGCATCTTTTGTCAATTCCATGCTACTTTTGGAAAAATGTTTGGCATTTGCTTCCTTGCATTTGGCAATATAGACTATTTTAATAATGTTTACACTCTTGTTCTGCTCCCTATCTCAACAAGCTGTTAAGAGAAGCCACGTTTAAACAAGCATCCCTGCATCTTTTGCTGCTTCTTGAAGAGGGTAGCAGGCTGTTCCCCAGAATAGTCTGTAAAAGATCTTCTCCAAATAAACTGCTTTAATGCTAAGCAAAATGCCACATATGTAAAATAGGTAATGCTGGATTATATAAAACGCTTTTTTTTAAAAGATGAGGGAAAAGGACTTAGTATCAAATAAATCTGTCAGCATGGGAGTTCCAGAAATAGTTGTAAAGGTAGTTTAAACTGCTTGATATTGCAATTACTATTTACTTCTTCAAATTAGCCTCCATTATCTTATGAAAGAATCTTAAGAATAATTTATTTGACTCTACAGGGGCTTGTGGCTATATCATGAATAGATGTTTAAAGAGCCTGCTAAGAGTCTTCTAAAACCTAATTTAATCTTTGTATCAAACACTTTTACTTATTACTTATTCCAGTCTAAACACCCCCACAATCCAAATTTCTCAAGGAAGCCTATTTCTACGTTAGCATTAACGTATTGGCATGCAGTAGGGAAATTCGCCCTGAGTTATATGCATCAAGAGAAACAACAAAGTAAGTGTGCTTTGTTCTTAGCAAGCTTACTTAATCTCTCAGATGAAAGATGAATCAGAAAACAATACAAACCAGCTCATCTTAATTGGAATCACAGAATAAATGTTGGAATAGAAAAGTACTTTAAATAGTACCCAATCTAGTCTCTTCTTCTGAGAGAAAGAGATTAAGAATGCTAAAACTGCTGACCCGAGACCCAGAAGAAGATATCTGGCATCATATACACAATCCAAACAAGACACAGTGCTTGATATTTCCAATTTTATTTGAATATTCTGGCATTTCTTGCCTGATCAATGAAAATCACTGAGCAAACTCTTGAAAGTGTAGACACCTAGGATTCTCCCTTAGAAGCTCTCCATTAATGGCTTTGGAATAGAGCTTAAGAATCTGCATTTTGACAAATGCCCTGGAAAATTATTATGATACAGATATTATAGAAAACTCTACATCATATAATTTTGTCTTTCAAGATCAAATACCACTACTTCTCATTTAAGCCTGTAAAAAATTTTTCTAAAACTTATCATTACAAATGTATTTTTAAGTTTCATATATTGATTTCTGAGACTTTGGGGAAGCTTTATATTTAGACTTGTATTATGTCCACTTATAAGTCAATTTTCCTGGAATCTACTTTTATATTTATGGTATTTATAGACCTGTCTTCTGTAATAATGTCATTTCTTAGAGTCCATCTAGAGCTTTGACCATTCAATCAACATTTTATTTAGTAAAATATTAAATCCAAAAATGTACTGAAACAACACCAATTGAGATGTGCTTTAGGAACTGATGTCAGGCAGAAACAGTTAAAATACTTGGCAACTGACTGAATTGCTATACTTGCCTCATATGAATTTCCTAGGGATATGGCAAATTGTACTTCCATAAGAGATTAGCACTTTTTAAAATTACACACACACAAGCTAAAAAATGTGTTGACTGCTGTCCATGGTGCTAATAGTGAACTTCTCTGGGAATGGTACCTTTATACAGTCAGCTCGTAAAAAGCGTTTAACAGACATTGCTTTTAATTCCTATAATTTTGGCAGTGCCAAGAATATTCAGGCACTAGATTCAACACCCAAAGAATTCTCCCCTAAGTCAAATGAGCTAAGGGTACCTGCAATTATTTAAATGGACATGTTTGACTTTTCAGGTACTTTTAAAAGGAAATAATGACAAATGGACAAGAGGTGAAAGTTATTCTTTAAAAAGACAAACTTAGCCTCTAAGCTAACACTGTTTAGTTTAGCAATTTCAGAGGCTGTGTACTCAACTTCTTGTGTGAATTGTGTTTTTATACCATCCCATTTGACAATTAAAATGGGAAAATGTGGAAAAAGCCATTGTTTGTTTTTCTATAGTGCCATCAATGTGCACTGCACTGAACAATAGTCAGGGCATGGCAAACAAAGGCTCTGCCCTGTGGAGCTTACAATTGAGCAGCATGATACAATGCAGAACAATGCAATTCAGAACAAGCATGTGGTGATTAACAACCTTTCTGAGTGGCATTATTTGCAGAATAGGTGCTTTTTATATATACAAATCAGTGGGTGGGGGGCGGGTGTACATTAATTGAGAAGCAGTTTCATCTATAGGGACTTTGACAGAAGACACAAATCAGCCTTGGGTGAATAGACCAAGGAGGAAAGAAAATTAGAAGGATGGTATGATCAGTAATTAAAAATTTCAGGGCAGGCTCTCTCTGCAGTGATAGAGACCTGGAGAGGTCCTAGAAATAATGAATATAGCCACATCATAAAAAAGGAAATAGGGACTAAGGTATTTAATAAAAAAGAGTCCCTTTCTAGTAGTTCAGGAAAGGAAATTGGTTTGAAAGCATCCACAGAGAGAAGACAAGGACAAAAATGTGTATTGTGTCCTTTAAAATTTGGAATTTTACTTGAACCATACAGAAATTATGGCAGATATTTGATAAATGAATTCTAAGTTGGTTATGGCAGAAGAAACAGTATCATTTAGCTAGAATTGTATGTTGAGAAGTCACGAGTTCAGAGAGATGGCTATGTGAATTCAAACATATTTTGGAACATAAATCCAATGTTCTGTTTTGTGTGTTGTCTGTGTGTGCACACAGCATTTCAGTAAGGTAGAACAACCGTCGGAACCAAGAATGTGTTTCCTTTCACTCCATTAATAATGGTTGATATTTAAGGAGTGCCTACGATAGCCAGGTGTTATTCTCAGCCTTACTTATATCATGTCCTTCATTTTTCATGGCTGCCCTGTGAGGTGGGTATTACAACTATTAGAAACTCCAGTCCGCAGATGAGTAACTTGAGGCACACTGAGACTGAGTAACTTCTGAAGCAGATAGTCTAGTTTCAAAGTTAGTACTCTACACACAATGCTGTAAATTTCTCTCCAAATCCAGATTCCTGTTCTCAAGAAAAACCCTCCTTGATGGGAGCATCCTATATTTTCCTGAAGGGTAGGGAACACTATTTAATTTGGGCTTGTGTCATCCCACATACATACGGGAATGTACATATATATTCTTCCTATAGTGTTTGCATTCTGCTAATATCCTATATAATAACTGGTGAATTAAGACGAATGAGATGATATTGTTTGTGTCAAATACAATTGATTTAATATCTAAAAATTTAGATAAAATTTTGAGATAGGAGAAAACACCATGAATCCACTCAGCCTCCATGAAAGAATAGTGTAAAAACTGGGAAATAAAAGAGGTACTAGATTAAAGTTCAAGCACCTGAAACAGATTAGCGAATGGCTTTTCCTATATTTGCTTCCTTGCAGACCGCTCCACAGTGGCTTGTGGCAGCCTGTGTTTTTTAGTATCACATCGTAATAGATTGTAGATAAATGTAGAACTTAAACAGCATTCCTTTTGTTTATCCCACATGTAGCAATTTTGTTATTCAGGGTTCCCTGAGTATTTGTTAATATTTTTCATCGGTTCCCTAACTTTGCTTTATGTTTTTTATGATTTTTTTTTTTTGGTCACACCTAAGCTATCTCTTTATTCCATGAGCCTTCATAAACTCTTAAATGTGACTTATTTTAGGTCATAGTTTATTTTAAAATAAAGTGGGCCCTAGAGCTCCTTCTGCTTCAGATAGACAGACGCAAAAACCGACGGCCATAGGAGACCTCTGTTATGAGAATTGTTATGACAATCCTAAAGGAATTGAGGCCACTGGTCAAAGAGCATGAGAGCGAAATGCCAAGGACATTTAAGTAGCTTATTTTCTCATTAAGGGGAAGCTTGCGAGATATCTGTGTTCCTTGAGCTTGAATAACAATTTTTCTTCAAGTGTTCTCAACCCCAAACAAGTGGTTCACCAAATAAATAGGAAGAGAGAACACAATAAATTTAGTTAAACGCTGTATTTGCACAAGAATTTCTAAAACTCCTAAAATGATGTTAAGTGTATACGTACATACTTAACTAATAATGTAGGCTGGAGTTATTAGAGGAGGAAAAAAGCTAAACAGAATTTAAGATCCCAAAGCATGTTTTGCTTTAACTGATATGAATTCAGGTATGTGAGTCCTAGGATGATTTAACCTCATTCGCAAGCATAACTGTCAAATTTTAATTTTTCTCTGAACTCTTCTTGCTGTCTCCATCCTCTTTACTAATTTCTTCTCATATGGTTAAAAGTTCATCAGATTTTTCCTGAATTCAACAGCAACAATAAAACTATCACATTTCATTTCAAACAACTAAAGGGTCTCTCTCCCTTTAAAGCTAAAATTCTTGGGAGAAGGGTCTGCATTTCTGATTTTGCAATACATTCCTTTAGTCCCTGAAATAGTCCCTGCCCTGCCACTTCACTGAAACATTTTTCTCACATTTAATCAATTATTCTTTTTTTTACCTTTTTTTCTTAAATTAAGATTTAATTTATATTCAGTGAAAAAGCAGGAGTCCTCAGTATTTTTTGTAAATGTGTCCACTATATAAGCCACACACCTATGTAGATATAGTACATTCGCATCATTACAGAACATTCCTTCATGCCACCTTATAGGTGTGATGGAAGAAATGAGAATGGTTATTGACTCCGGGGGGATGGATGTTATGTTCTGATTTTCTTCATCATAGATTGTTTTTTCCTGTTGTAGACCTTAAAATAAATGGAATCACACAGCATGTGCCATTTGTATCTGGCTTCTTTTATTCGGTATAATATTTTGGAGTTTCATTAAAGTTGTTATGTATAGCAGAAGTTTATTCTCTTTGACTACTGGGTGCATTCCATTAAATGAACATACTTTGATTTCTTAATCCATTCTCTTATTTGTGTATATTGGCATTGTTTCCAGTTTGGGGCCATTATGAGTAAAGCTGTTATGAATATGGACATGTGTCCTTATGGATTTGTTTTCATTTCTCTTGGGTAAATGCAACGAACAGGATTGCTGGATCAATCGGCCACTATATGTTTGACTTTATGATAAGCCTCCAAACAGTTTCCTAAAGTAGACATACCATTTTGCACTCCCACCAGTAATGAATAGATGTTCTGGTTACTCCATATACTTAACAACGTTTGTTTTTCAGTCTTTTAAATTTTGATCATTTTCGCATGTATGTACAATATTTTCATGTGACTTTAATTTGCATTTTTCTAATGACTAAGATGTTGAGTGCTTTATCTTGATTTAAGTGTTCAATTGTGAAGTTTCTGTTCAACAATGTTGCTCATTTTTATTGAGTTGGTTTTTATTATTATTATTGAGCTGTAGAATACCCCTCCCTCATACCATACCTCATACCATTCCTCATACCACAGAAATTAATTCAAAATGGATTATGGAATGAACCATAGAGTTACCAAAACTACACACTTTTAAAAGAAAACTTAGGAAAACATCTTCACAATACAAGCAGAAATTTCTTTACAGGGACAGAGAAAACATTATCCATATAATAAAATATTGCTAGATTAGATTTAATAAAAATTAAACTTCTGTTCATCATTAGACACTACTAAGAAAATGAATGGGCAACCACAGAGAAAACATTTGGAATTCATATATCTGACAAGTACTTTTAGGAAGACTATATAAATAATTAATAATCTTTTAATTGTTACATATGAGGCTTTTTATTTCTTCCTTCTATGGCTTATAGTTTCACATCATGTGGCTCTGTTTGACCAGCAACTTCTTGCAAATTGCTTCCTCTTAGTAGTTATTTTCCCTATTTTGCTCATTTTTATTGTCTCTAATTCATCTATTTTAATCATTTTTACTGCTTGTCTTTGAATTATATTCTGATACGTTATGGATGATCATCTCCCTAGTTATCTACTCTTTTCAGTCTCACGTTTTCTCTGGGTGGTATAAATTCTTGCCACTCACAATGTGATCTGTCAGCCAGCAGCATCAGCATCTATAAGCTCTTTAGACTTGTAGAACCCTCATAACAGACCCGCTGCATCAAATCTGCATTTTAACAAGATCTGCAGTTGATACACACACGTGCACACACACACACACACGCATGCACACACACATGCACACACACACACATACACATGCATTACAGCTTGAGAAGAAGTAGTATTGTCACTTGTATCTATGGTTTCTATTGTCTCCTCTGCTGTTAGTTCTTACATATTTAGTATATGCCATTCGAATGCAGTCCAGATTTATATCTCAGCATGCCGAGTATCTCCAGATGGCTGGTATTTAAGTAGGTATGTAAAACACAATATGTTCAAAAACAAACTCATTATTTTTTTTTTCTTCTTTTATTTCCACGTCTCAGTTAATGGAGAAGTAAAGTCAAATAATTTTTATTTTATAATATTAATGACAGAAATACTTTTAAGAGATCTTATTTAAAACTAAAGTGGTGTTGTACTCAATTCTGTAAGGCTTGCAAGACACAGACTGAGTTATTATTGAAAGAAAAGAAAAGAAAAAATTGAATAAAATAAATAATAATAAAAATAATAATAAATGGGTAAAACATATTAAATTTCTAAAAGACAGAAATCATTTATGATTTTTATTCTAAATAATCTTAGAGTTCAAAACTCAAACACCTTTTCCTGTATGCAACCATTTCAGCAACTCACAGAATAGAACGTAAAATGCTATGAACTTCCATATACCTGTTATATGGTGTCAGAATATTATGCAATTTTTATCCCATCAAAAATATCTATCAATAAAAACTAAAAGTAAAAGTTATATTTTATTAAGTTCATCCCAGTCACCAAAGAGCAAGCCATTTAACTCAAAAGAGAGGAGAAAATGCAAAATATTTGATTTATATTATAAAAAGATTAAAAATTACTATTGAATCGCTAGGACTCTATTACATGTTATCTCATAGGAACTGAGTTCAATAATGGTTAAAATTTTAGTGAAAATATTTTATTTCATCTAAAATGTCAGAACATCTTTATACTCATGTCGTGGAAAGGAGTTTTTTCCTCTCCATTTCTCTAAGGTGAATATCCAAATTCATGTATCTCACTTTTTCAAATAAAGTTTTCTGGCTCTTTTAAAAAAAAAAAAAAAAGTAAAAATAAACAACAATCAAAAAATCCCACTAGTTAACTGTCATACTCCAGCCTGATCCACAGCTAAGTTCATAGGATAATATATCAGTAAGGATGACTGAAAGATGCCAGTGTTGTTTTCATTATATTTGTGGTAATAATAGTGCCATTAGATAGCATTTATGAAGAGCTTCTGTTGCCTCACTGTATGATCATTATCTCATTAAATCCATACAATAGTCTTAGATGTTTAGAGAGTTATAGTGACTTTCTTAAGATCTCATAGTGAGAGAAATGGTACTCAGGTTTGTCTAATCCCAAAGTCGGTGCTGACTAACATAGAGGTGTGGAAATTTGTCTCTGTCTTTGACTTCCAAGTCTCCTCCTTGGAAATGTAATTTTTTAAAAGCACAAAATCTGTACTCTTTGTACCTCTGGAGAGTAAATTTTTGCTCTGTGGAGTTAAAAAGAAAGAATCAATTTGGAAAATAATAAAAATGATGACAACTGTGTACGCTCTATGGAGGAGAGGAAAATGAATTACTTCATGGCATCAGGGCGCATTTGGGAAGTAGAGCTTCAAGTAATTCTGGGAAGAAATTTTATTTCTCAGCAATGTGTGATCCTCTTCCATGCCCCAGCATGAGAAGTACACACTCACTCCTGAAAAGAGCAGTTATCAACATGTCTATCTGTCTGTCTGTCTGTCTCTGTCTCTATTTCTCTCTCTCTCCCTATTTCAACATTAGTATGGTCCCCAAACTTACCATTTGTACAACTAGACACATGAGTGTTTCCAACTGAGAAAACAAATTTTTCACACATCACTGGAATCCTATCCCTGAGCAGACACAGCATCCTCCCAGCATATAGGCTTTCTGAGTGAAGTCAAAGCTGCTGACAGGATCCACGTTTTCAATCTATATTCATCTACACGACATCATATCTTCTTGGGGAGGGCATTGTCATATGGTTGAAGCTCATGTTCTGGCAGGCTTTTATCTTGCTAGTCTATCATTACAATCCCAACTGAACCAGAAGGCCTCGGGGAGTTTTCTGTTACTCTCAGTCAATCATTATGGCAGTTACCAACTTTTCGTAACACACTGATCCAAGGGGAGGCAGTCACTGCGTGGGATTTCCATGTTCAGCATCCTTTCCTCTTCTTACATAAGAAATCTGAAATAATTAATTACTAAAAATTGAGAAGCATTAGCTTTGCAGTATTTGATCAAAGTATGAGTTTCAGTTGACGTTTGTAAATTTCCAGTCTTTTCTCTAGCAGCTATCCAAAAACTGCTAAAATTTAAAGTTCAAGAAGAGCTTTCCAGGCAGTACATACACTGTTAACTGCATCTTCCTAAAGAGTTGATATTTAGTTTTGAAAGGAGAAAATGACCTTTATGACATAAAATGCATATAGAGCCCGTTAGATATATATCACAATGTGTGTATTTGTCTGTAACTGAGGCCTTCTGCTTCACTGTTGTTTTTAAAAATTGTATGGAAATTATTCTAGAGGTATTATAAATTTTCTTAAAACAGAATATGTTTAACATAATTTAACTTTATTCTAGAGAGTTTAGGATATCATTAAGAATAGCTGTTATTGTGTTATAGTACAGTGGTGCTATATTGAATTCTATGTAATTTAGTAAGTCAGATGTTCTTGTAGACAAATGAATTCCTTCCTTCCTTCCTTCCTTCCTTCCTTCCTTCCTTCCTTCCTTCCTTCCTTCCTTCCTTGCTTCCTTCTTTTCTTTCTTTCTTTCTTTCCTTTTCTTTCTTTCTTTCTTTTCTATATATGCTTATTGAGTTCCAGTTATTTGCCAAACACTGTGTTCAATAAATGTCAATGAATCAAAGTAGACAATGCCAGTGTCTTCTTGGATTTAGTTTAGTCTAAAAGGTGGATGTAGGTAGAACATATATGCACACACAAAAAACACATAATTCATATCTATGAAATACCAAGAAGATAAAGAACAGAATGTTATCAAAGAGAGGAACAGATTTATCTAATTCAGATTAAAGAGTTAGAGCAAGGCTCTGAGAAAGTGAAAAGTTTTCAATGAGATTTCTAAAATTATGAATTAGCTAGAGGAAAGAAATAGCATGTACAAAGGCCTTAAGATAGGAAAGACTCAAAGACTGATAAAAGGCCATGATTCTGTAGCACAGTGAAGTAGGAGTTTTCAGAAGGATATTTATACTCTCTCAATGCTTAAAGAGAAGCAAATTTTAATCACTTCCTAGTGAGTTATTTAAAATTTATAGGAAAGTAGTCATAAAATTAAGGGAAAATGATATACAAAGAACTTAATACTCTTAAGAATTAATGAGAATTTAGGTCGAGTGCAGATGTAATTCACAAGCTACCTTTATGTTTGTTATTCATCATCAAATTTTCCCTTAAATTATTAGAGGTCCTCATGGAAATTAAAATAAGCCTGACAAGGAATAAAATAAACAAAATGATTTTTGTCAATCAAAATCCCAAAGTCATTATTTCTCAGATTCTCACCTCATTAAACCCTCAGGAATTTCTATAAAGGAATTTTAAACAAATGAATTGGTATTGTAGTTCCTGTAGCAAGTTGCTAGTGTGAAAATAATTTATATGTAAAACAAATTAAATTATGGTAAATTAGCATAAAGTTTAGTATTATACTAGCCAGAGAATCTCAAAATAATGAGTCTATTTGAATTATTATTAAAATAAAAAATAAGACGAGTTTTCTCAAAAAACCTTCCTGCTTTATATTCTTATAGAAACAATTTTCTTTAGGAAAAAAATGATCAAAATAAAATATATTTAAATTCTGTTATAATTCACTTGAATTATTGATTACTTGAATAAGGATGTAAAAATATTTTACTTTCTGAGAATTGATTTTCTGTTGATTTAAGAAAGAGAGAGAGAAATTCATAAGATACATGAATTGCTTCTTAAATTCATCCTAAGCATTGAAAATCATTAGCCAATTAATGGCACTCAGTACGTGTTATTTATAATATACCCATAAAATTGATCATTAAAACTCAGAGCAATGGAGTTTTTCATTCTAGAATTTATGTGTACTCAAGACAAAACTAATTCTAATGCCAGCTAATACCAGCATTATTAGAAAACCTTTTCCTTGTTTTACTTTTTGAATGTAATTAGAAATTTGCTTTAAAATCCCCACTGACGCGAAATGTTAATATTGGTGCAATTAATGAAATGCTAATATTTATGAATTAATTGGCAGAAAATCTTGATGAAAGGCAGCTAACAGAAATCATTTATGCAGAATCTACCAGAGGACAAGATTTGTCCTTGGCGACTTGCTCATTTTGCTTTCAGAATGTTATTTAGTAAAATAGTGATATGTCAGTGAATTCTTGTTGAAAGAGTCTTCTAAAACAAAATTAACAAGCTGACATCTAACATAGCTATATTAATTAAAGACATTGGAGATGGTATTTTTCAGCCGCTAATTCAGATATGCAGAAAAAAATGTAATTCTTGTTTTCTATTACTTAACACTGCCTTTATCTTGAGCTTCCATCTTTCCTGATGGCCAAACATCGTCTTACTCCACTCCATGTGGACTGAGTTATTTTAAGTTTAAACTAATTAATTCAATATTTACTTCACTTGCTTCACTCCTATCAGCGTCTCCTTTAGGTGCATCTGATTGTTCTGGACATTATATCAACATTTGTTCAACCTTCCTCATTTCAAGGTACTTTTTTTTTTTTGTCTATAGTGACATATTGTTTTCTTTGGCATCTTTGCATCATATCTAAACTCCCTGCCTGTCTGCCAGCTCTTAGAGTCACATCGTCACCATATTTGGTTCCAAAAGAAATCAAATAGCACCTCCCCCTGACACGTACATGGACTGGGACTAATTTGTTTAGGCATCGTATGTCCTCCCAAACCATCCTGATCCTAAAAATTCTCAGCAGGGTTCAGTGCCTACTAGAGCATAGAGTGAGAGCTCAGCTTCTGTCTAGTGCCAGCGATCGATCCTACTGTCTTAGAGGAGTCATAGCTGAAGTAACTGTCTTAGAAAACATTCTTCACAGCTTTTTTCTTCCTAATGCTGCCTGAATTTTGGTTTTTGCACACTACTAAGCCACCAAAGCAGCTTCCCTTTGGCCAACGATGGCCTTATGAAGGCTTCAGGCAATGAGAAATTTGCTGATGCAAAAGGGGCACATAGTTCCTTGATTAACGCTTTACATTGTGTCATTATTATGTACTTTATCATTATAACACTTGACTGCTAAGTGAAATTTGGAAATTAAGAAATTAAGAATTTATAAAGGCAAGAATGAAAGAGAAGAAGGCAGGATAGAGGGAGAAAATTGTGGCTATTAGCAGGTGACCAAGAAACCAGGCTTTTGGAAAACCTTTAACTTAAACTCCCCCAACACCATTAAACTTAGGAATAATCTGGGCAAGATAGGTAATTGAGGAAGATGCCTACTATTTACTCTTTACTCCTGACTGACAAAACTCTTTCCTTTTTTGCATAGTCTTCCCATGGATCCAGGGCCTAGCTCTAAGTGATTCCCATGGGTCTAATTTTAGCCCATGTGTTATATTAATATTTTATTGTATAAAACCTTTTCTTTTAGAATATCTCTCTGTGGAGTCAATCCATATGTGATCATGAGTCAAATGTTAATTTTAACAAGGGCATTATACAAATAAACTCTTATCATAAATGTACCCACATCATTTTGAGGTATAAAGCAAGTCAATGGTAAAAACAGTTTATGTCAGGCTGCCTACTTTGTGATCACCCCATGAACATGGGTTGGACCACCCTGCAATGAATAAGTAGGATGTTGAGAATTTGTAAGAAAGTTTATTACTCACACAAGAGATTTCTAGGAAGAGCCAGGTGGGCACAAACAGATCTAGGATGTTTTGAATGGTACCGAGGAAGTGGTTTGGATCTTTATTGTGGTTAGGTGAGATTAGGGAATTTGCTAGGTTTGGGTCGGCAGTTCGCGAGGTTTGAATGTTCCACAGGAGCCAAAGGAGGGGGCATGCAACAGCTTTCTTGTCAACCTATCCAGAGGTGGGGCTAACAGAGAAAGGGAAAATGAGGCTTAAAAGAAGTCAATGATTCAACATCAAAAAATGGGGTCAGACTCTATTGCACTAGCTTTTCCTGCTGGGAGAGAAGGCCCAGGGCCTCCTTACTTCACAAACAAAAGGCAGCTTCCTTACTGAGTCAATGAAGATAAAGCAAGGAGTGGTAAGAAACCAGACTGACTCAACAAATTTGGGAAACCAGTATAAAGAATGCTGACATCTGCTCTCTTCTTTCCTTTTGTACCTATTTTCTGAGCTAAATGTGGGATCACACATAGAAGATGAGTGACATGTTAGAATTTCATGACCCTTGGATTTATCTTTTCTAAAAGGCTAGAAATTGTTGAAGGCATAAAAAGTTTTTTTTATTCTTCTAAAACTATGTGCTGATAGAATAAAAATATATGTAGAGCAAGAGTGACTACAAAGCATTCACAATAAATTTAGAAATCAGGCTTCCATGTACACACGTTCATTTATTCATTTGTTCATTCTTTTCTCAGTTAGTGAGAGCATTTCTGCTTAGTGTACTGGGTATTTTTCCAGGTGCTGGGATATATTAGTAAGCAAGATAAATCACCTCTTCCTATAGAGTTAGCTTTCTGTGGGAGGTGACAGAATTTTTTTTTAAAGCACAGCTTTAGTTCACTAAGTGCTATGAATATGGAGGGATTAACCTAGCTTGGGGTGCGAAGGAAGGAAGCCCTTGGTCTGAAACCTGAAGCATCAGCCCAGAAAGTCTCTAAAGTTAATGCTGGGTGCAGGAGTTCCCATTTTCTAATTTTAGTGTTTAGCCAGCACTATATTTAATTGGTCAGATAGAAATAGGGCAAAAATTGAAATGGGCCTCTTTGCCTCCGTAATGAATTAAACAGTTTTTCATTGCGTTATCTGTAAATGGTGCTACTGAACTGACAATTTCTTTCTTGTTTGGGCTTCGTTTAAACTTCTGAATGGTATTAAGAGGTTATTAGAGATTAATCTCCAATTAGGTATTCTGATAGCCTAGGAAATTGTCAAAGGGTCCCTCTGGCCATACTTTTTAGCATTGAAGAGATATTGAATTAATAATATTTTGCCATCTCTTCAGACCTTTAAACTCCTGTGACTGATGTCCAATCATTTAGCCCACTTAAATGGAATGTCACACTGTGAGCCTTCCATTCTGAATAGGTCACCGTAGGCTAGCACTCATTAGTGTTGAGTGTCCATTTCAGAAGCTGCAGCAGTCACTCAGCCCCTATGTTTTAAGAAAATAAGTAGAAAATTGTTTTCTCCCAAATGGAAGGGTTACGAAGACAGTGCCATATGTCATTATTATTCTGACTTAAAAAAAAAAAAAATGTCATGTAGACTCGATAGTGCTGCATAATGCTCCAACATAAGGCTATAAAATCATGTTGGGTTAGTGAGTGAGGCTCATGGCACAGTCCCCAGACCCATCTGGAGTGCTGTGGACTACACAGGATCGAGTCCAAAGCCCAGTGTTGAAAGCAGGAGGGGCTAAGCAAGGCAGTTGTGATTTATGTGGAATTCTCATCCATGTGACTGAATTAACCAAGTATTTGCAGTGAAAATTTAAAGGGGAAGATTAGGAAAGAATACCTGAACAGAATCACCCTCATGTTGTTACTCTAAAAAGTTAAGTCTGTTTTTTTCTTTTGCTATTACAATTGTTAAAAGCTTATATCTTCATTAAATGGTGAAAAGATATGTTATCATTTAGGAATTTGTTTTTTAATTAACTTTTTTTTTCTTTACCTGGTTTCTGTAACTACATTGCATACACAGGCACTCCACACACTTTAGTAAAAATAAGACTTCGAAAGGTGTAACTATGGGGCCTAACTAATTGTATTTTCTAAATTGGAAATTTCCGAGGAAGGGAGTTGTGGTAAACAGTAGTCATTATTGATTTGGACTATGTAACTTTTGTGGACATCTGTTATTTTTGTCTCCCAGCATCGCTTCCCCATTCTGGTAGAAGTGCCTCTATTTGGTTTCCCTTTATGGAACTATGCTCTTCCCTTATCCCCACTTCTCTGTGGTTCTTCTGCAACTGTCAAAGGAGGTGACTCACCTTTCTGATCCAAGGGTGGATGGACATGTGACCCACATCACACTAATAAGACTTGCTTTTTTCTATATTTGAATTTTAAGCAGAGAAACACAGAGACGGAAAAGGTCGTCCCTGATTTATTCCTGTGTAAAAAATTTAAGAGAATCCATATTTTCTCTTTCTTTTTTTTCTTTTTTTTTTTTTTACGTTATCAAAACTGCCTTGAATTCCGCCCTTACTAAGATCTGGTTGTAAAGGATTTCCTTACTCGAGAAGCTATTCTGTTTCCTTCCAATATATTTAATTTGAAGCAAAATTAATTATTTGATTGTGGTCTAAGAGCATTAACTGATACCATGACATCAAAACCTTCACCCAACCAGATAAGCTGAAGAAATAATTGTTTGCCATAGACATTCAGAATGTAGCTGGTATGTCTTCATGTGGTATAAGGGGATAGTGGGTGTTATGGGGGCTAGGGCATTCAAAAATCAGTGGGAACCTTTGAATTTGGAAAGCTTTAAATATATATTTTGGAATTTGCCATTTGATATATAGCACAAAGGAACAGAATCAAAAGATAACCCAATTTCTACACTACTCCCATGACATCCATGGCCTTACACCATGACATCTGGGGGTTTCGGTTATCTCTGAGGTGATGGAGGTGGCCTGAATAATCTGAAGATTCTGTTCAGTTCTGTGCTCATGTAATTATATATTTGTATTCTGTAAACCATGGTGAAATGTTGAAAGTTTCTGAGCAGAGGGATGACAGAATAAAAACCACATGTTAGGATTGATTTTTAAAATGACATTTCTGTAGTTAAAAGTGAAATAGAATATCTAAATTCTTCTTTACTTACCATCATTTTAAAGACAGTTTGTGAAATACCTAGACCTTTAGAGCAAGTAAACCTCTTGAAATCATTAGATAGATTTGAGGCAATTTAGTAAAAGAAAAGGCATATCTAACACAGGTGCAAATTTTATTTGAGGTAAAGAAAATTCATTTATGAAAAGCAATTCTATTGGACATGAAAAACAACAACAAACTTTAAAAATGATTTAAGAGGATATTCATAATTTAAATTAATGTTGCCTAATAAGAAAAAGTAAATTTATTTTAGTTACTTGAATTGATTTTTAATTTAGTTTGTATCTGACAGTCTTAGAATGTTGAATGAACATTTTTAAAAATTTAAGCATACAACTGTTCTCCTCATTTCTAAACTACTGTCACAAATACTTTTTTAAAAATGCACAGATAAAAATGCACAAAACAAATGTTAAAACAATGAATTATTAAAAAACCCAACCTCCATGTGAATACCGTTCAGATCAATAAACAGATCATGACTTACACGCTAGAAGCCCCTTCCTGCTTTTTCCCATCACACTTCTTCCTCATTTCCAAATGAATCATCGTCCTGGCATTTACTATAATCACTCTTACCATGGTTTTACCATATAAGCATGGCTTAGTTTTCCCAGTTCCTTTAACTTTCTACTAAAAGAAGTACATAAAATGTATTTTACTGTACCTGGCTTCTTTCACTTAACATTATGGGCATGAAATTCATCTATGTTGTGCAAAGTTGTATCTTAGTCATTGTGGGTGCTATACAATATTCCAGACACGGATATGTTACAATGTATTTATTAAATATTAATGAGTATTGGTGTTGTTTATACAATCAACTAAATCATACCAGTGTGAACATTCACATATATGTTTCTTCAAGCTTATGTACTTGAATTTCTATTAGGTAAATTTTAAAGGGTGGAATTTGTGGGCTATGGTTTAGATATGTTCAACTTTAGCAGGTAATGTAAAAACACTTTCTAAAGAGGTAGCAATTTTATTTTAACCATCATTCTGTGAGATTTTATTGATCTATATATCTAACAACATTTGAGATTGTCATTTTTTTTAATTTTAGCCATTCTTATGTATGTGTATTATTTCATTGTGATTTTTATTTGCGTCTCCTTAATTAACAAGAGATTGAATACCTTTTCACATGTTTATGTTCTACTTGCATATACTCTTTTGTAAAGTGCCTATTCAAGTAATCTCTTATGTATTTGGCCTGATAGCTTTCATTAGTTTGGGAAGGTTCACAGTTATTATCTGTTCAAATATGATAGGTGCTCCCTTCACTGTCTAGATTTTCTCTTCTCACTGTGTATTTTGTAGCTGTTTTCCTTCTCCTCATATACTTTCCTTCCTTTGTCTCTCTCTGTTCCCTTCATTATTCTCAATTATCATCCAGTTCTCTAATTCTTTTGGCACCTATGTTTAACCTGCTGTTAATCCCATATATCGAGTTCTTAATTTGAATTACTATTTTTATGTTCTGAAAATTTCACTAATATTTTCATTTCTAGATCTGCAATTCTAACATTCTGACACTTTTTATTTTATCTTATTGCACATAATGAAGTGGTTACTTTTAAAATTTATGACTGATTAGTATCCGGACCATCAGTAGGTCTGCTTCTAATTTTTATTGTTTTTGCTGAATTGGTTCATGTGGTTTTGTTTCCTAATGTGTCTGGCTATTTTTTATTTTGTTAGGCATTGTATTTATAGAATTTTGAGATCTGATATTTTTTTCTTCTTGCAAAAAGGATATAGGTTTTCTTCCTAACCTGTGAGAAATAGCAATCTTGGAATCAGTTCATTTGGAGATGAATTGCACGTCTCTGAAGGGCTCTGTTTATTTCTCTTTTAAAATTATTTCTAAGATGCAGCATTTCAGTATTCCTACTCAAAGAATGGTAGATAGGTTTTCTCCACCTGACCTCTTAGATACTAATATCTGTCTGTTTAACCCAACGAGACTGTAAAAATCATGATTAGCCTACAGTCATCAGTATAGAATTGGCAAAGAATATTGAAAGAAAAAAAACAAAAGGTAGCCTCAAGTTCCAGGTTCACCTCCCTGAGCCTCTATCTTCCTGGCCCAGTAATTTTTTACTATTTTATGAATTATTTTATTCATTTGAGCCATTTTTAATTACACACAGATATGTTAAATATTATAAATATATATTTATATTAAATCTGGAAAAGATTTCCACTGAAGAAAAAAAAAAGAATGTATATATATTCATTCTTTAAATTAATACACCATTTCTTGGGTACAAGTCCCTTATTTGGCTCAATTCATTTCCTATACTGCTGCTCTAATTATCATTTTAAAAGAGACCTTTGATTGAATCATTCACCTTATTAAATATTTTATTTCATTTATTTATTCTTTCATTCATTCCATTTCATTCCATTTAGAATATCATCTAAATATCTTAGTTTATAATTTATAGCTTTTTATATTATAACCTTAATCTTATCTTCCAATTTTACATATTGTCATCCTCTACTACATTCATTATTATTCTAAGGCAATGGAATGACATTGTTCCCTAGTGACAGAGAACATTCTAATGTTCTCTTTCCTTTAACTCATGCTGTTTCTGCTGTCAGAGTATTTTCATTGCTTGATGGTGAAATCCTATTTATCTTTCTAGACAGTCTTAATGTCAAGTCTTCTGTGAACACAGTTCCTAAATTCATCTCCAACATAGGCACAAAACACGCAGCAGGATTGGTTACACCCTCCTCACTTGAGGTGTGAATTCCCGTGACCTTATAAAGGAGCCACACCAACTTGTTTTCTGAACACACCCTACATCCATACCTCATGCTTTTGCTAAAAATAATCTCTTTACCCAAAGAATATCCAGCTTGTGTCTCAAAGACTCTATTGATCTTTTTTTTTCCTTTATTGCCCACAGGAACTATGTTAAAACATTGTTCCTATAGTATTTTGCTCATATCTCAGTTATAGTAGAGTCTAGTCATTGTATTTATTTTCAAATTTTTGGTAACAAGTTTTTTTTCCTAGAGGCAGAGATCACCTCTTATTTATATTTTTACTTCAGATTTAAAATAATAATTGATGCACTCATGGGACAATTAATATGTGATTGATAATAAGAATAAAAGCATAAAATAATGCATGTGTGCATATAATATGTCCCCATTTCACTAGTTATGAGATAATTTCCACAAATGGATTCAGAAATTTAGTTTGTATAACGGACCCAAAGTTCAGGTCATCACATTTTTATTTTTTGTAATAATAGGGGGGAGAACAGCAGGAATTAATCAAAGTCAAACACAACTCCAAAATTTTATTTAGCCAGTATTTTCTCTTGCTTCCCTCAAAGTGTGACTAACAAATAGAACTATGCTTTCTTCTCTCCATTTGGATTTTGCTTATTAACGTATAGTGGAGATTCTATTGAGCCGTAAAGTTGTTGAAAGCACTCATCTCCAAACATTAGTGGACATAAGAATCAGCTAGGAAAATTGTTAATAATACAGCTTTCTGACCCTAAATATCAGGTTCAGCAGGGCAGTATTGGAGCCTAGGAATAAGCATTTTGTTAAGTGTTTTTCTATAATTTTACTTCAAGGATCCTGCCACTACCATTGAAATTGGTCTCGTGTCTACATAGTTGTTGGCCTAGAAATAAAGCAAACTATTGAGCACAGATATAAAGTCTAGATAATCAGATAATGATTTGTAGAAAGTTGAACAGGAACTATCTTTGTTATATACACTTGACATGGTGAGCAAAATGAAACTCTATCTTTTACTATCTAATAGCAAGCAAAGGGACATAAATACCAGGCAATAGCAGTGGTGGAGGTAATTGATCAGTTGCCTTACAAACTGATTAAATATTGCTTAAGAAAAACAAGTCAGAGGGAGAGACAAACTTAAATTAAGAACATATGTTATCCTGAAAGGTATTTCTCTGAGCTAAAATCTACCCCAGTTCCCACAAATGTTTTATTTCTAATAATTTTTTTCTTCCTTTGTCTGCCTGCCATTTTTCTAAAGGATGATACCTAACCAAGGTTATAATCTGGCAACTGTGCTTTGACAGACCATTATTTGTCTCTTATGGAATAGGTGGATGAAACATAGAGTAGATATGTTAATTGACTCGTAGGAATTTATTAATGTATTTCAGAAATATTTTCCAACCAAGTAACTTTACATAGTGCTTTGAAAATGTCTTTGGATTCATTTGTTACAGGATGGGTCACACCCAGATGTGACAGATGGTTCCTCATATCTGTGGCCTGTATAACCCCTCCATCTAAAAAAGGAAAATATGTTATGTTTTTACAATTACAAGTGATAATATGCAATATTAATTTTGCCCTATCTTTTTTAGCCTTTTGTGGTGTTATTTTGAACTCTACCTGTTGTTTCATATTAGGAGCATGTGTCACTATTTGGATAGAGTAACTTGTTAAATTATGGGCCCAACTCATATGCTCTGTATGTGAAGTTGTTAGCATATTCTGGCTTTCTGAATCCACCAAGTAAGTTGGCCGAGATGGAAACATTAATTGGAATATGTGGGTGCGTTCTGAATTTTACGGTATATCCATGGAAATGCCATGATTGGCCAAGAAAGCATATTTAGGATTCATATGTTTCAATTATAAAATATGATTCTCTGAGGATCTCATTTTTGACTCTATTTATTATTTTAATTCTTTAAAACTTTAATAATTAGCACATGTAGATGTTAAGTGTTTTAATCTGGGACATTTATTTTGACTTTTACTGGGTTATCATAAATTAAATGCAAAAGGAGATTAAGAAAAAAGGTCTCGTGACTGTGTTGTGATTTATCAATGTAAATTGCAAACTTCTAATTTTTCATGAAAAAAGGCACTCTTTTTTTTTTCTTCCATTAATTATTTAACCAGTCAGGGACAAGAGAGACTATTTGAATTGTAATTATGTTCTTCTAAAATCTAAGTAAATACACTTCTAGAAATATAAGCTAGAGCATGTTTTTTTTTTTTAATTTGTTTACTTTGTTTTTATTTGGAGTCTAAATTTATTTTTACTAATAGCAGTGGAAATTAAGGTGCTAAAAGGGCACAAAAACGGATTGAATGTAGAACTGACGATGTAACAGAAATATTCACTTGAGAATTTTAGGCAGAACTCAAAATCTTTGAGAACCTTCGAGAATGATTTTGGCTTACATATTATTATACTGGATTCACTTTTTAGCTGGCAAATATATGTATATTTTAATTCACAGGTCATATTAAAAGCATAATGTGTGCTAGTATTTACTTAGTTAACAGGGCTGTATTAAGATAATAGGAATGATCATTGTTCCCAACCATGCATCGTGAAAAATTGTCCTTTTAATCACAGGTAGCACAGTCACACTTTACACAGGACAGCCTGGAAGGACAGCTGGAACGTGCATGGTTTATACCTCAAGATGTAATGTTTGTATTTTTTAAATGAGAGATATTCTGAAGGATAGACTTATTTTTGTATTGTGTCTGTCAACTAGTTCCTGCACGCACACGCTCTTTCTTCCTTTTTATGTCTCTGCCCTACTGTATAAAAGGATTGATATAGGTAATAAATCTGACCTACTTCCTAGGTTTAAAACGGCATCTGTCGGTAACTTGCTAAAGAGTTTGATCTCTGATGAGCTCATCAAGGCTTATACTGTCACCCCAATAGGTCACACATGGAATCATAAAATTGTTTCACCCTATTATGTGTAAATTGGTATATAAAGGAACTAGCACACTGTCAGCACAAATGCTTCTAGAGCTCTTTTTCATGAAGAAATTGATAGGTTCCTAAGACATAGGACCAGAGAGAAGAACAGGACACCTAAAGCGTCATTATCCACCTTTCTTACAGAAAAACACACATAGACATTTCTCAGCTCCAGCGGGTAAGAATAACAGGGAAGTGTGTGTGTGTGTGTGTGTGTGTGTGTGTGTGTGTGTGTGTGTGTGTATTTTTTTTTTAAACAGGCACATCTTAGTATACAGTCAGCAGCTTTAGGAAAGAAAAGAAATGCTTTAATTGGCCTTTTTGGGCGGATGGTAGACATCATTTCTTAAACAGAACAAAGCTCCCATGCAAGTGCTTTAAATTTTTTTTTTTTTATCACTTATTAGATAAAATACTAGTGGATTAACTGGGATGCGGGCTAGGCTGGATCCTGAACCATGATCAAAATTAATCATGCAGTCTGGAAGTTAGCAATAAACATTTGAATGCCACATCGAAAATGGCATCATCTGCTTAATAGCTTGAGCCCATTCAGCTTCGATGTAGATGTATAATAGCACTAAGATAGGAACTTTTGCCTGAAAGTGAAATAAGTATTTATATGATTAAATACTGGAGGAAAAAAAAAGAAAGAAAGAAAGAAAATCTCATGAGCTTTAAAACTAGTTTGGTAATTGTTAAATTGTATTATTAAAATTAAATTGTTAAATTGTTATTCTTGTTTGAGAGAAGAAAGTGAAGTTGTTATCTATGGATTTATTGGTTATAAATACCTATCTGCATTTGATTCAACTTCTTAAGTATCCATAGAAACATTTACATGGCAAGCTACTATTAATGTTAGGGAAGATTTAGCTAATTTATTAAAAATAAGTTAAACTGTTAACAAGAATTAATATCGACCTTCTACTGTCCTCTTCCATTCTCTAATCTTGAATGGATGTACAAGTTATATTCTAGACATTGAATTAGATGCTTAAGTTATAGGCAGATTAAATTCCAGAAACAAACAAACAAAAAAGATTAATCTGTCTTCTTTTTTCTGTAACCAGAAACTTAATTTAAAATTGAGAAATTTATACCTTCACTATACAGTCAGTTCTGCTGGAATGCAACATACTCGTTTCTAAAAATCACTTTCCTACGCAAATCACACAATAAAAAACAGGAGACCTATGGGGAAAATGAGGGTAGGGAACAACACTCAAGAACGTACTGTTGACATTATTTTTAATAATTACTATTGAATTTTAAAAAGTAGGAACCTAACGAAAATAGTAGCATAGGTTTACACATGTTAAATGGTTCAGAAATACATAAATATTGTAACTAATGTGGTCATTTATCTCAAAAAAAAAAATCCTGAAGTTTGTCTGTGGAAGTGAATATGAGAAGAGTTAGAAAGGAAGGTTCTCTTATATCAGAAAGAACAATGCGTATGGTTCATAACAGCAGCAGAGAAGTTTAGTAACTGGTAGATGTTCGAAGATTGTGTATTTTGTGTATTTTTATGAAGCTTTGCATCAGCTGGGTATGGTTGTCTGTGTTCACCTTGTGTTTCACCCAGATAAAATAGTACACAAACATGATTGATTCACATTCCACTTATTATTTTCTAGTATATCAACTGCATCAGACCAAATCTGCATATTCAAAATAAGTGTTATAACATAATGGACTTAACTGATATTAGTGAAAATTTCAATTATAAATTATATAACCATTATGTCATAAACCAATCATGACAAAATTCTAATTCTAATATTCATAGGATATACTTTTATTGAGCACACCTTTTCCTTATGGTGAAAATTTTACTAGGCAAAGGTTTATTGGAATTTTGCTTTTATTTTTCTCAAGTCCACTTACAGGCTGTCCACTTTGAAGGATACGGATATTTGTCAAAATCTTTACAAAATAACACTCTAAAGATACGTTTGAAAATATAAACTATTAAGAATATTCAAGTCATACTTATAAGGAAAATAATTCATTTTAATTAAATAGCTACTACATGCTAGTAACTGTTACCCCAATGCATCACCTCATTTGTTGTTCACGTTATCTCCCATGATTGTTTTGTTATTATACCCATTTTAAAGAACCAGACACTCCAGCTTGAAGTGGGTAAATAATTTCTCCAAGTTCACGTAGCTGATAAGTGGAAGGCTAATTATGTTAGTATTCTGATTCTGACTCTTTAGTACCACTCATAGATAATTTTAAACTCTTGACATTGAGATTAAGGAGGGAGAAGTCTGCCTTCCTTAAAGTCTTCCCACTGCTGACTCATAACTTCTATGCAATACAACATTATAGCTATTAACAAATTTATTACCCTTTATGTCTTTTTGTGTGGTTTTAGTTTGGCTTATCAAAGAACTTAAGAAACCACATATAGAAATACTTAATATTTTTTTCCCCCCTTAATTCAGAGGAATTTGAGTCAAAATTCTGATTAGCACGGAGGTGGAGTGGGGATAAAAAGACTGACAGAACATACACACTATTCCAGATGGGTAAAGTTGTGGTCAAATCGGGAATCTTTACTTATTATCCATCCTTTAAGAAGGTGATAAAAACTCTACACTCTCTTTTTTTCAATCAGTGTAATAGACTCCTGATTAAATCCACTTAGAGTAATATATTGCCCATTTCCTCTTTCATTTAGCATCTCATCGCCAAGTACTGTCTGCTTGAACACCGAGGGGCAGCAGGAGGGACCAAAGCACAGGTAGACTTGGCCTGAGGAGAGGTTGGTTCCCTGCCCAGGAAACTTACCTGGCTAACACTTAGCTTGCTAACTCCCAGCTAACAGGGCTTATGTTACAAGGCTTCATTCAACTATTGCTCTAGCCCTTGCTCCACCCCATCAAATACCCCTTAGAAAAAGAGAGCCGGTGCTCTGAGCCTGGTCATCAGAAAGTATGGATGTTTGTAAAGAGTTGCCAGATTTTGCAAATACGAATATAAGGAGTTCAATCAGAATTTTAGATACACACACAAAAATAATTTTATAGTATAAGTATATCCCAAATATTTTATGGCATATACTTATACTAAAGATTTCTTTTCTTTTTTTTTTTTTTAATCTGACATTCAATTTTAATTGTGGGTTTGTACTTTATATGCCATCCTTATACTTAATAAGCAATGCATTTCTAGAGGCAGGCGTGCTCAACTGAACCCACCGATGGCCTTGCTTGGAGGCTTGCCTTTTTTGACAAGCCATTGTCATCCCTTTAAATTAATTGAAAAAAATAATAAAATGTTTTAGTTCAGCTTCATTCCCAAGAGTCTTAATGTCCTCTGATAGGGGTTGTCGGCATCTTGAAGTATCACCTATAGCTTCTAAGTGTAGATAAAGGCAGGGTTTTAAGAGCTTATATTTCCTCTTCTTGATTCTTCATATGTACATTTGTGAATAACTATTTATATGTGAAATATAAGATTCCATATTATCTGACTCTTCTATGTTTTTGTCTTGTGAGCAGCACATTCAGGATTATGGTTCTCTGAACAAATAAAGAACAAAGCCTCAGTGTACAGCAGCCAGAACAATTAAAAAATGCTCAAATCAACTCAGCTTTAGCTAAGACTTTTGCACCTAAATGTCTCTTTTTAAGACTTTTCAAACTTGGCCTTCCAAAAATATGCATTAAATAATGAACTTCAGAGAACCAATTTTTCTTCTATGGCATTTATGCATGTGATAAAGCCCACAAAGCTATCTTTAATTATTACTGTATAGGATATCCCGTTATCTTTAATTATCACTGCCGAATGGTTGCAAAAAATCAAATACTGCTGGCAATCAAGAGTCATTATACAATAGCATGATCGCATCTGTTCATATTAACAGATAAGCAGAGAAAATCAAAACAGTGTCTGATTTAACCACTAAAACTGTCTGAACAAAATATTGTATCTAGCACTCTTAATATCTCATGGTGACTTTGATCTGATTAAAGTCCAAAGAAACATAACCACAGATGCAAATATTCTGCTGTTTCTGAAATTCATATTGCTGAATTTCAATGGGCTGAATTGCTGGAATCCTACTGAAGCAGAAGTGATTATAGGCATAGTACAAACTTATGATAGGAGGATATCTAAATCTCTGAAGCCGCAGGTGCAGGATTATAGCAAAACCCCACTGAAACATTCAGTGTTCTGTCTAAATACCCCAGTACAAAATTAATTAGGCAGTTGATCACATAATAAAGCTATGATGGATGATCTAATGGAAACTAACATCTCAGAGTCAGTAACAAACTTGATTCTCTTATTAGATGCAGCTGATTTTCAGTTCTGCTATTTACAAGATTGTGTGCATAAAGAAGATGAAAAAGAGGGGGCTCTATTTTGAAAATGAGAACTCAGTTACAGTATTTATCTCTGTTGGAAACTATAATATGTAAGCAATGTAGAATTTGTAGATAGACATTTCTGCGACATTCTCTAAGATACTTGGCTGAAAAGCACATCAAAGAACAGGGAAATAATGAGACAGGCTCCAGCTGTTGGATTCCTACAGCTTTTGATTTATGCTGTACTAGAAACTCCAGGTTTTGATCCTGTGTTGATTATTTCCATGGTACTGAAGTTGATTTGTACATTATTTAAAAACAGACAGTAGGCAGCAAACAAGGAAGAGTTTGCAAACTACATCTTAAAGGATGTTTGTTTGTCTAGTCATTTCTTGCATTCCACTTAGGGCTCTGCTGATGTGCATGGCTACCTGTAGAGGAACAGACATTAAAATGGAGAATGTTAGAACAGAGCTAATCAAAGGTTTTCAAAAGAAATCAGGACAAGGCTATAACTAAAATGGCTATGACACCCTGAAACTAGAGGATATAAAAATGCTACATGTTCCATGTTGCTTTTCAATTTTGTAGAAGGGTACGAATGATTTTAAGAGGGTGAGAACTGCTCACTTTGTAAGAAGGAATGCTTATTTATTCAAGATATAAATCTTAGAGTTTACTAAAAACTCAATCAGCACTGGGCATCCCTTTCCCTGATCCATGGCTTCAGGATGTCCTTGCTTAACAGTCAACCCATTTTCCAGAGAGTTTATCATTAAATATTTAAAACATGTTTTATCCTCTAATTGCAAAACAAAGGGAAATTTTACAAATAAGATTTTTTAAATAACTCTGCCCAAAACTATTTCTGATCATAATGGACTAATATAAGTCAAGGAAGAGTTCATGGTTTCTGACGCTATTTCAGTTTTTGATGATGTGTTATTATTCCTCAATCTCCAATAAACCAAATGATGCCTAAGACCAATGGTTTTTTAGCTGGCATTGTTTTCATTGAGTACAGGACTATGCGAGGTGAAATGCTGTCTGATACAACTTCTCTTGAGAAAAAGAAGTCCAGCTGTCAAGTGACTACTTGATCTGGTTGTTCATGAGCTCCTTTCAACTTTTCTTCATCCCTTCCTTCTTTTCTTTTCTCCTTCCTGATCTCGTCACTTTCCATGGACACAGATTTATAAACACAGAAACATAAGTGCAAAAACACAGTTGGAACAGCTGCTTTCTGAACCAGCAAGAAAAATTATTTAAGGATTATTTTTAGAGAAGCTCTCATAACTGATCAGCTTATTGACTCAGAGAGGTGTCAATAATCAATACACAGTTCTCGGAGTCTCTTGGAGGCCACTGTTTGATATAATATTAACTCAATGTTCCTGTAATCAATAATCACTTCCTCCCTCCTCATCTTGTCTCTCTTGCTTAAGTTGTCAATATACAGTTCTCAGAGACTTCCATAATAAAATATAATGTGAAAATGATAATGAAAATTTCCATGTTCATGGGCACAAGTCATAAATACTTTTAGAGTCACATCTATACTTGGACTTGTGTGAAATACCAGAAATTATAAGACATGTTTCTTGCCTTCAAAAAGCTCTATATGGAGCTGAAGACAATAAAAACAATGTAGTCAAAAGTTTTCAAACAAAATCTGACATAAATGAAAAAAAATTTTGAAACATTTAAAGAAAACTATAAAGTAGTATGCCATTTAATGGAAAATTATTTGTTCCAAGAAGGTTAATATAAATCAAGATTAGTGTAGTTTTTATAGACTTCAATTAATGACATATACATTAAGATTAAAACGTATGTTAAGCTGAGAAAGAAAGAAAATTTCTTAAAAAGCAGTAGAGAAACTTTCTGAAGTATTGAGACTGTCTTGATTAATAACTGCAAAAGATATCTAGGCAATTTAAAAAATAATTTGATTATATAATATGCAGGCATTTTTTATAAGAAAAAATATAAAATGCAAAGAAGAGAAAAAGAGGAAATAAATCACATAATTTAAAAATTAAAAGAGAAAAATCTCGTTTGATATATATTTCCCTGAAAGTTTTGCATAGTGTCCAAACATGGAGAAATTATTAGTCAGGTTTGCTAGATTATGCTGCAGTGATAAACTCCCAAATTACAGAGGCTTGATAGAACAAAGGTTTGTTTTTAACTTGCATCGTATGTCTAATGCAGGTTGGAAGGGCTTCTGCTTCCCACAGCCAGAGTCTCTGTGTGTTAGAAGCTCAACCATAATATAGCTAAAATTTTTTGAAACACATGACCTCCAAGTTTGCTCTGGTGGGATAAGACAAAGCAGGGGGCTTATGCAGGGTGTTTAGAAGATCCAAGCATATAAGTGGTTTATATTACTTCTGCCACAAGGTCCCAAGTTTGCTAAAAATAAATTGACATATGCAGTCTTCCTAAACGCCCTGGAGGAGTAAAATGAAAAAAAAAAAAAAAGATTTGGAACAGTATAGACTTGTTTACATGTCCTTCCACTATCTCAGGGACAAAATTTGAATGACTACATTTTATAATCTAGCTTTGTTTGAATTAATGAATTGTGAATGTATCTTTCCAATGTGTGTAGAATATTTTATCATGTAAATATTGCACCCTTTACATAATATATTCATTACTGTCATACATTGAAATTCCAGAGTATTTTTAATGTTAAGTGTAGCTGTAAGATCCTGGCGAAGAGTGTGGCTTTTCTGTAAGAAAGATCTGGATTTGAGTCTGCTTAACCCCTTTCCTTACGAGCGAAAAAACTGGGGGACATTCCTTGAACAACTTTTGACTAGATTTAATGATATTAGATGAAGACGATAATGTCTGTGCCATTTACTACCTTCAGGAGTAAATAAGATAATAGGAAGTGCTCAGTCCACAGCTTGCTACTAGGCATTTATGGTGGTGTTGGTGGTGACACGTTGCGTTGTCATTGTTGTTATTTTCTTACCATATGCTCCTTGGTCCAAAAGTACCTATTACTGACTGGAGCTCCTACATGAACATAAGCATAAGAGTTAAGGCTAAGGAATTTTCTCTAGCACAACCAGTCTGAGGCTTACATTAAATTTGCTACAATTCAATCCTGAACAGAAGGATCATCTATATTGCCAATGCCACCCAAGTAATTTTTTGGAAGGAACTTGAGTAGTTTCTAAATTATGGAAAAATAACATGGTTATATATTGTGTTCAGACAGTGCTGTTCTTCCACAGCGAGCCACTTTGCTGTGAGAGAAGAAAATGTACTCCTGTCTGATGCTTTAAAACAAATAAACAAGCCCTAAATAACAAAGACGTATCTGTAAAGATGTTCACCACAGCAGTGTTTAAAATAGTAAAGATATGGATATAATTTAAACAGTTATCATTGGTGGTAGATGAATTAAATTATGAACTACAACACTAAGCAGAATATGATATAAGCATGCAAAAGGAAAAGTGTACTTTGTATATTATCTATCAATGTAGAAAGATTTCCACAGTCCAGTGTGTCACTTTCTATATGTCTCCTGTGTTTTATTCCTCTGTTATTATTATTTTCTAGCCTTCCTTTGCATAAAGTGAATCTTTTCCAGTGTAGTTTATACATATACTTACTGACAGTATTGCCAGTCTTTGTTCATTTGTGCCATTCTAACAGATGTGTACTGGTTTCACATTGTAGTTTTAATTTCACTTCCCTAATGAAAATTACGTTAACCATTTTCAATATACAGTGACATATGTGTTCAAATATTTTTGTCTATTTGTATTAGCCTGTTTGCATTTTGCTTATTGAATTTTGGAAATTATATATTCTGAATACAAGTGATTGATCGAAAATGCAATTTGCAAATATTTTCTCCCAGAATGATTTGTCTTTACATTTTCTTAACAGTGCCTTTGAGTAGCAGAAGCTTTTTGTTTGTTTGTGAAGTATAATTTTTATGTATCATTTTATGAAACATGTTTTGATGTCTTATCCATAAGATATTTGCTTAAGCTGAGGTCAGAAATTTTTCTTCTTTTTCTAAAATTATATAGTGTTAGGTTTTACATTTATGTCTATAACTTTTTTGACTTAATTTTTATATACACTATAAAACATGTTTTTGTTTTTGTTTTCGTTTTGCATTTGGCATGTTCAAAGATCTAGTACCATTTGTTGAAGGCTAATATTCTTTATCCAGTAAATGGTACTTTTGTCAAAATTCAGTTGTCCATATGTATGTGGATTTATTTCTGAAGACTCTAGTCTTTTCCACTTATTTGTTTATTTTTATGTTAACACCACTCTATCTTAATTCTGTAGCTTTATAATAAGTGTTAAAACCAGGGAATTTTAGCTCTATAATTTTATTCTTTTTAAAAATTGTTTTGATTATTCTAGGCTCTTTGCCTTTCCCAATGAAATTAGAGTATGTTTTTGAGTTTTTACATGGAAAGCCTGTTAAAAATTTTGTTCGAGATTGTGTTCAATCTATAGATTGAACAATATTGAGTCTTTCAAACCATGAACGCCATATATCATTCTGATTATTTACATCTTTCATTTCTTACACCAATATAGTTTTTAGTTCTCTGTGTACAGATCCTTTACATCTTTTGTCAGATTTATCTCTAAGAATTTCATGTTTTGATGCCAATATAAATTATATTTTTTTAATTTCAATTTTTTATTGTTGTTGCTAGTATATAGAAATACATTTACTTTATAAATATTGATCTTATATCCTGCAACCTTGCCAGATTCACTTATAAATTCTGTAACATTTTTGTAAAATCCATCACATTTTCAACATAGGAAATCATATAATCTGAAATTTTTTTTTCTTTTTTTTTCTTGCTTTATAACATTGGTTAGAACCTCTAGCAAAATATTTAATAAAAGTGTTGAATGTGGACATCCTTATCTTCTTCCTAATCTTGGGTTGGAAGCTTTTAGTCTTTCAGCATTACTATTGTGCTAGCTATGGATTTTTCATAGATGTATTTTCTCAGGTTGATGAAATTCCCTATGATTTCCGCCTTGCTAAGAGTTATTATCAGTAATCGATGTTGAATTTTGTCAACTGCTTTTCTACATCTATTGAAATGTTCGCGTTTGGGTCCTTTTTACCAGACTTGTATTTCTGGCATAAACTCTATTTGGTTATGACATAAAATATTTCTTATAAATTTTTGGATTTCATTTTTTAAAATTCTATTTTAAATTTTTTCACCTATAATTATCGGAGATATTGTTTTATAGTTTCTTTTCGTGTCTTTGTGCAGTTTTGACATCAAAATAAGAGTGACCTCATAAAATGGATTGGGAAGGATCCCTTTCTTTAAAATTTTCTAGAAGAATTTGTATAGAATTTGTTATTTCTTCCTTGCGTGTTTTGTAGAATTAACCAGTGAAGCCACCTAAGTCTGGAAATACAAATTTAGTTTCTTTAATAGATATACAGTTTTAACTTCTGTAGTTATGGTAAGGTCAAACATATTTTTATGTGTTAGCCATTTATATTTTCTTTCCTATAGATTACTTTCTCATATCCTTTGCCCATTTTAATAAAGATATCTGTCTTTACTTATTAATTTGTGAATACGGGATGTGTGCGTGTTTGAGTTTATATACTTTTGTAATCAACCAAATGTGTCATTTTAGAGGGAAACATATCTAAAGCTTATATATATATTTTATGTGTAGTAGATAATATATTATAATATATTATATATTATTATATCATTATTAAATTAATATCAAATTATTAAAATATATGGCACATAATCATAATATAATATATTATAATTATATATGTGTGTGTGTGTGCGTGTGTGTGTGTGTGTGTGTATATATGTATAGAATCAGTTCATTTCTTACCCCAACTCTGCACCTCCCATGAACCACCCTGTCACTTAGGCCAAATCTAAGTAAGTGATCCTTTTCTTGTTCCAGATACATATAGCCTTTATGCTATATATTATCTTATAATTACTTTTGTACTTCATACTAAAGTTAAATAATAAGATCATTCTCTTTGTTGTGTGTGTGTGTGTGTGTGTGTGTGTGTTTTGGCATGTGTATTTTGGACAGAAATTAAATATTGTGGTTAATCTGAAACCTTGGATCAGCATAAGGCCTCTTTTATAGGTGCTTAATCTGGAATACAAATGTGGTGGATAAGGCAAGCTCTGGAATCCAGATTAAATTTTATTTTATTTATTTATCTTTGTTTTACAAATGGTAGCAGTATGGCTACAGACCAGTATAGACAATTTAAATAGGATTACACAGGGATTTGCTATTCTATGCTTCTGAGGGTGAGGTTCAGGTTGGGTCAATTTACCAAGGAAGAAATGCAAATTCTTACTTTCTAATTTTAATTATAACCATCAAGTGTGAGTTTACATAGTATTGTCTTCAGCAAGGTTGAGATAAACACCACTGGTCAGGTCTGGGTGGTTATAGGGACATGGAATATTTTTGTTTTAATTTCTTTGAATTGACAAGGTACATATTATGATTCTTCCTGTGACAATTTTTCTTTACTCTCCATAACCACTGGCCTTATCCTCAGGATGTTTCTAGTAAGCTCCTTGAGAGTGGAGGGTCACTTCATTCCTTTTCTGATCCCCCTCAGCATTTAGCACAGTACCTCCCATGTCTCTAAATATGTCATGCTCAAGGAAATGTTGATGACTTCATCCACCATAATATTACATATGCTATTGAGTTTGACATAACAATAGTAATAGTGATAATAACTAGAAATGAGTTCATGTTGTATATTAGGCACTGCCCTAACTGCCAATTCTCCAGCTTTTATAAGTGAGGAAACTAAGGCAAATCAAGATGAAAGAAGAGGTTGAGCTGGATTCAAACTCAAGTGCTCTGACACCATACGCTGGAGTCCAAAGCACTGTGCTCTGTGTAACTTTATAAAGCACTGCTTTGTTTTCAAGTCTTTCCCTTCCTACTAGGCCTCATGTTCATTGAAGTCAGATCTCCTTCTTGTTTATATTTGTTCTTTTGGACTGCAGCACAGTGTTTGGCACAGAGAAGCTCTTAATAAATGTTAACAAAATAATGAATTAGATGAATGCCATGCTCTTCCACTAGAATGTTCCAGAACAGTATCCAAAATTTCTATATATTTTATAGTTCACCAGAATGCATATTTCTGCACACAATGAATATTGCATAAATATTAATTGATGAGGTAACTGAAGTCGATAATAAATTGTTCTTCTCATAGTCGTGAAAGTAGATAGTTGTTTTAGTCAGCTACTTCGCATCATAAACATTCCCAAAGCTCAGTGATTTAAAACAGCAATCATTTATTTTTTCTTACTTGGATGTAGTTAGGCAGGGAATTGGCCTTCTAGGTTGGGGTGGACCCAAGAGTGAGGGCTGAGTTCCAATATGTTTCTGTATCTCCCACTTTCCTTGGACCAACATGCTTAACAGGGTGGTGTTTAGTTTAGTTTAATTTAGTTTAGTTTAGTTGTTTAGTTTAGTTGTTTAGTTTAATTTAGTTGTTTAATTTAGTGTAGTTTTTACAAAGGTGACAGTGATGTGAGAAGACAAGCCTAAACATGCAAGCACAACAAAAGTCTTATTGGTCAAAGCAAGTCAAGGTCAAGTCCAATGTCAAAGTGCAAATACACATGCCATCTCCAGTGGGAAGAACTGCAGAGTTCCTTGGGCAAGGGTGTGAATTCTGGCAGTGATAAATAATGGAGTCAATAACTCAATCTACCACATTTGTGTTGACCAAGCAAGTGATAGAGAAAAACATTTAGAAACATCAACAGCAAAATTTTGATTAAGCTCTTAAAGTGGTGTAGTAGAAGTTTGAAGCAAAATTCAAGTCAATTTTTATTTAATCACAGTTTTCTTCCACCCTTCCAACAAATGGTGGATAATGAATATTACAGTCATTTCTAGAGTAATCAACTGTAGTATCCCAAACAGAAGATTATAACTTCAGCTGGAAATTGAGCAGCAGGACAGTCGAAGACTTAAAAACAACACACACAAAAAATCTCATTTAGTTTCATGTGGTACTTTGCAATAAAGAGAGAGGGTAGAAGCAAGGAAATTAAGAAATTAGCAACATAAACAAAATTGTATCCCAACAGAAGACTGGACTTGTCATTAGAGGAAGTACCAGAGAGAATTTGCATATCAGAAAATGATACATGAAGTAAATGTGACTGACCCTGACCAGTAAATACTGAAAGATGGCTATTATAAAATGGGAAGGTGGTAAATCTAGGAAATTAAAACAGCCAAAATAAAAATTTCCTTTTGCTTCACATCAAGAGCATTATCTTTCACGTGATTTTTTTTTGAGCTCCTTAAGCCTATGACGTGAGTGATGCAGAACAGTGTAAAAATGATTCCTCTCGTATTTCAGTCTTTAAAAATCAGAAATAGGCCATTCACTTCCAAGCCATGTACCCCTTTGCAGGTAGTGCAGCTGGGTATTCCTCATCGTCTCTTGCATCTCCGCCCGAGAGCTTCTGACAGCAGTGTCAATGGCTGGATCTAAATGAGAACCAGAGACCAAAGCTGAGACCTCAACTTGTACATAAGCAGAATAGTGCATATTACGCTTAGAGATAAAAGTAATAAGGGACAATGAGTCATGAAGTAGCAACCCTTCTGCAATTGTTGAACAAATTCCTGTAACATTTTTTTGTGTGTTTTTAAGCAATTTTCTTTATTTTCCTCAGTATGAAATGTTGCAGACCTTCGATTTTTTTACCCCTTGGTTCAAATTGTGTGTCATTTTCTAGTGGTTCAGGCATTTGCTGTTTTATATCTGTGTAAATGTGTGTATATATATGTATACACAGGGCAAAAATATAATTTTCTTGACAAAAATTATTTTTTATACCAAGTTTAACAGAAAGAACAAAAGATATGAAATTTAAAATGCATTTTGAAGTTTTAGTATAAAAACAAGATATAAGAACTGTTTTTACAAGATATTCTCCTCACTTCCCTACCTTTAATCATCAAAGGTAAAGTTAACTGTAAAATAGGATTAAATTTATTAAAATGTGATGAATGTGAATCAAATCATAATTGTCCATCATTTTCCCCTACTTCTTAAGCCAAAAATACATTAGATCTGGTCTTACATTTCTAGTGAAAAAGCAGATGTCTGTTTAAATACTAGAAGCCACAGGATCATAATTTTTTAAAAATGCTGTAGTATGTGTTTCTGAAAAATCTGATTATGATTATAGAAATACTTGGGAGGCAAAATGAATCGTCAGATTGACCACTTGTCCAACATTACATCAACATAATTCACACACTTTCTATCTCTGCTTCACTTTGCATATGTAAACCATGGAAATTTCAGCATATTGGTGTTAATGTAGACTGGCCCCCGGGCTACTAAACTCAGTTGGAGATTACTGTCTCCTCCCCAAATCACTCACATGACAGAGGGAAAACTTTGACCTTGGACTGATGAAATATATACCGTCTTGCATTCATCTACTCATTCATTCAAATCTGTGCTTATTTAGTGAATATCTTGTAGGTCAGATATTCTGATAGATGTTGGGAATTAGAAGATTAATAAGACAAGGGCATTACTGTTGAGAAACTCATAGTCTAAAGGAGAAAATAGCCATGTAAACTTATAAAATAATGGGGAAAATATCAAACAGAGCTTTGGGCAGAGTTCTGTGGAAGCTGAAAAGAAGCAATTAGTCCTGCCTACAGAAGTCCAGAAAAGTTCCACAGAAAAGTTGACACGTGTGCTGGATCTTGAAAGATGAACAGAAATCTGCCAAGTACAGATAAAAATGGAAAATGTGCCAAGAGCAAAGAGCCTTTGCAAATTTGCTGGAACACTCCTCCCTATTGCCTGTTGATGGTGACCAGTAGGCCAGATGTGATTTAAAACACTGCTATGGGAAGTTAAGGTCTTTTATAGACACTGTTTCCTCTTCTCTGTGCCCTAAAAGAAAAAAGCTATGAAATATGTAGCATAGAACAGAACCTAACTGGATTTTAAAAAAAAAAAAATTGTTCTCATGCTAATGAAGAAACATTTCTTTTAAAAATATGATCTTCTTGGTATAGTCAGTATGAAATCATGTGAAAATTTATCATAGTTGATGCAGATAGTAGCATTCAGAGCATGTATAAGCACACAATATTTGCAAATTCACCAATTTGGCTTTAAACCGAATTCCATGTTATAGAGTTTGGGGGGTGAAGAAGGGCATGGAAAGAAGCAAGTTATTTTTGTTATTAATCAAGGCATTTATCTCACTGGAAAGAGTGTCAGTGAGGGTTGTCTAAGTAGTCTTCCAGAACATGAGTTGTCATTTACAGTGAGGGATTCCTTTAAAATTCTCTGTATTCCTTATTTGTCATATTCTGTTGTTTTCATTAGAAATAATTGAATTAGAGGGTGTTAGTCATCATTTTATCTATCATCTTGGCCAATTCTCTGAAGAAGGATAAGAATCATTTGTATGCCTCCCTTCAGCTTCTGGCAATTGCCATCTGTGTCAAAGAGCAAAGTTATCATGCAGTATTTTTTTAATAGGTAGAAGGAAATGACCCTAGACTTGCCCGTGCCTCTTTTGCTGGTTACATTTTCCTCCCTGACAAAATATTATCTCCTTATCTAGATTTAGAATACATACCTCTTTCCTCTTTTTAATCTCATGTTCCTACACCACATCTGTGCATTTATCCAATAATTTTATTTCCCTGTTATGTTAAAATACAACAGTTTGCCTGATTGAACTGTGAGACCTCTTTTTTTAGCGATATTTCCAGTCCTGTTCTTACCTGAACAACTCTGTCACTTTGGTACTTGGGAATGATCAGGTCAACTTAAGAGCACTGTAGCTTCAACTCTCTACCATTTATTCAGAGTAGTAATTGGATATCTTAATTTGCAATCGTGTGCGTCATTCCACTAATTACCAGCTCAATGACCTTGATCTTGACTATCACAGAGGAGTCCATCATGGAAGTCTACCGTTTATACCTTGTCAGCTGTTCAATCTCTTCCTACCACTATCTACTCTGTCTTCCTCTCAAGGTTGCTGTGAGTTTCAAATGCTTATAAACTGCAAAGAATGCTACTAAATAAATATAAGCTAGTCTCCTTCACTAGGGCATGGGGTCATGAAGGCTGGAGTGTGCCTTACTCACACTAAGATTTCTGGTCCCTGATACATAGTAATGAAATTTTTGTTGAATAAATTAATGAACAAAAGGTGAAATCCAAGACTTAATTAAAATTAAATAAATTTGAAAAAAAGAATGAAGACAGAAGTAGAGACCTGATCTCTACCAATCAGTGACTATGTACATTCAAGAAAATAATTTCTAAAGAATGTGTATGCTTCTCTGATTTATCTGGTAGCTTAGTTATGCTATGTTAAGAATGCAAAAGGAAGTAGTGTATCATTTGCTGATAGTGTTTGTGATAGTTTCTCCTCTGGGTAGGAAGACTTCCTACATAAACTATAATTACTATCCAGAGACCAAATCCTCTGCCCTGACAGTCAGAAAATGACTCTGCACTGACGTCCCCACAGGACAAGAAATGCAATAGCTCTGCTACTACTGTGTAATGTTGCTAAGCTAATTGCCTGCACCCATAAATAGTAGGAAAAAGTGAGACTGTGTAATCTCCACTCAGCCTAAATTATCACGTAGGACCAACTCGCAGGCCTCCCAGAGAATCTTTGTAACATACTTTGTTATACAACAATATCGGTGGTTTGGGTTTTAGGTTTTCTTGTTTTTCAGACTGGCCCCAGCTCAGTTCTACTCCCCCGCCCTTTCCTCTCTCCTAAGCCTCTTGCTCTTACTCTCTCGCACATGCCTCTCTTTTTCTTTTGTTTTCCTTTGTAGCTTTACACAGAGTCACTCCTACTCCTTTGTTCTCACTGGATTCTCCTGACTGGTTTCTCTGATCAGCTTCCAAATGTAAATAATTAAGACACTACTCTTGTCTTTTCATTCCTGTCCTTATACTACACTGTGCAAGATGATTCGCCTCGAAGCTTTTTAAAATCGGTGTTGATACAGACTGCCACGCCCTTAGCATCATACATGCTCTTGTCTTATTTCTGTACTCATGACTCCAGATCAGCTTTGTTTTCGTGTTGGAAATCCAAAGACCACTTCTCAGTCCTCTGATCACATTTTATACTGTTAAACTCTGATCACATTTTATACTGTTACCCACGCCTCCTTCTCGAAGGGTTTATTCTCTTGGCTTCCGTACTATTACAAATTCCTGGCTTTGTTCCTTCCCCTCTGACCACTCCTTCTGTCTCTTTCGTAAGGCGCACTCTGTGCCACACTCCTAAATATTGACCTTCTATTCTTCTTTCTCTGCACTCTTTCCCTAAGTGATCTTCCACACTCATGACATAACGTCATCTAAATGGTAACATTCACCTTCACCTGTCACTCATCCTTGCCTCCCATCTGGCAGATAGGTTCGTGGATCCACTGTCTACTGAATAGCTCTACTTTACTGTCTCTCAGGAATCTCCGTCTTAAAATGTCCAAAATTTTACTTTTGAATTCCCACATTCTTCCTCCTCCCACAATTGAAATTTTCTCTTTCTCTCCTACTGTTTCTAACCCCAAAATGTGTGCCAACATCTATCTCCAACCTATCCATTCATCCCCAGCTACACAGTTCAATCCCGTGTCTGATTTATCATTATTTCTGCCTCTGGGCCTTTACCCTTGTTAGTTATCTCCCCCAAATACTATTCTTCTCATTCTTCATCCAGATAATTTCTATTGATCTGCAACTCTTAAACATCCTTTCCTCAAAAAGACCTTCCTGGACCCCTCACACACAATGGTAAACTCTCAGAGCATTTATTCAATTTTTTGTGGCACTTGCCATGAATCATAATTCTATTTTTATATAAATGTTATCTCCTAAATATCTGTAAGCCTTATGAATGCAGCATCCTTGATTTTTTTTTTTTAATCAGTGTATCACTAGTCGTAGCTTAGTGTGTGATGCATGTTAGGTACTTAGTAAATACCTGCTTAGTAAAAGGTCTCCCTTAGAATTTTTATTCTCACCAGATTTTCTCTAGCTCCTGTATCCATTTTTTACTTCTTCCCTCCCTCCCTTCCTTCTATCTTCCTCTTTACCTCCCTTCTTTCTTTTGTTTCTTTATTCCTTCATGGAAAACATGGACTTGCCAGTTAAATATAAAAGTTCCTACCTATTTATCAAAGATTCAGTCTTATTAAAATAGGACAATGAATTTAATTCACATAAAGAAATATATGATTAATTGCAAATTTTTGATTCCTTTATTTCATTTCTCTCTCTTTCTCTCTCTCTTTAAACCTGGCTTTGTAAACCTAGACAATGTAGTATAGAGATATTTCCTGGATGACAAAGATGCAGAAGTCTTAAAATACTCAGGATTAACTCTCTTTATTGAGTCATTCAATCATTTTATTCTTTCATTTAATTATTCATTCATTTATTCATTTAATTAATCAATTATGCAGGTCCTGCTGTGTATTATGCTTGGATCCCCACTTACTTGCTAAGTTATTGTGACTAATAATTTATTCCTCAGTTTCCTTATCTCCTAAAATGGGTAAAAATAATAATTAACTTATAGGAGTATTATGAGACTTAAATGATTCATTACATACAAACATGACTATCACTAAATAAACTCCATTTAAGTATTTAAGTATTAGCTAGCATTATTTATAACATCAACACCAATTAACTATCACTTTTTCAGGCATTGAATTATATAATGTTGAACAAAATAAAGTTTATACCTTCACATAGCTTACATTCTAGTGCAGGGCATACTGGCTCTTTTACCAAATCTGGTCCATTGACCATTTGTGTAAGTAAAATGTTATTGGAATACAACTAACTCATTTCTCAATTTTGCCTAAAGTTGCTCTGTGCTGCAACAGTGACTTTGAATAATTGCTACAGAGATTGTGTGCCTTACAAAGCAGAAAATGTTTACTATTTTTCTCTGTAGAGAAAAAGTTTGCTGACCCTGTTCTATGCAGATATGCCTTTTATGCAGATAAACATACTCTCTTTATGATATTTTAGTGAAAAATCCATTGGAGTCAGGGAGATTAATATTCTATTTTATTCTACCACCATCTTCTTGCATGGTTTTCTTTCGTATGCCACTTAAGTACCAGATTCCATGATTCCCAAAAGGGCTCCATTGTCTTTTTTGATGTGTCTTTACTGGGTTAAATAATAAAATGTATATACAGTACCTAGAAATATTGGTACTGAATAAAAATGTACCTCTTTCTGTTTGGAGAATAAAGGATTTAAGTTATATTGATGTTATAAATATTAACCATTATTACAACTTTACAGCTACATGAAACAATTTCAGATCAGAAGTTGAAATAATCATGGCCTATAATAAAATAAGGTTCAGTAGAAGAAAAATATAATTTAATTGCAATAAATGCAAAGAAAAGATATGTTAAACTCTACTTTCCATCCTAGTACTATTTTTATTTTACCATCTTAGTCTTGGTTTAAATTTGCCATGATTAAGTTATAGGTTTCAACCCTTTATATGCTAATAATGTTCCACTTCTAATGAGATTTCCAAGATACTTCTGGTGCAAAACACAATGGAAAATACTGTGTGAACTAAACTACTTAGAAAGGAGAACAATCTTGTTTTATACAAGGGAAATAGTTTTTTAAGGTGCCTCTTTAATAATAGCTTAAAACAATAAATCTATGAAGATTTGTTTTTTCACAGGAGTTAACCAGTCAGTAGTGTTGCCTACAAAATTGCAAGTTAAAAAATAACCTTTAAAGATGCCATATAAAATTAAATTTTAATAATGAGTGATAATAAATGATGACACTTGTCACAGGAGGAACCGCAGTGCTTGCCTGGAGCCCTTGCTACATGTCACCCACTTTAGCTCTCTACTCTTGTATTTTCCCTTTTATTATTTTCAAGGGAAAGTGATAGGACACCACACTCAGAAAAACCGAAAATAATTTTAGTGTGCTTACCAAAGGCAATCTAACCGTTGGCTAATTAGGCAGACGGACCTCCATTGCTTTAGTGATTATACACACACACACACACACACACACACATATACATATATATTTTGTTTGTTTGTTTTTGCAAAATGCTGCTTCATCCCTCCACAAGGGCAGTTTAAGGTAGTTAAGCATTCTTCTGATTCCTTTGATTATATGGCCTGATTGAAAATGAATTTTACGATTCGGCTCAAAAAAAAGAAGTGGTTTGTATTGTTTGCTTTGTTTTGTTTGACCACATGGGAGCTCTCCAGCAGTCCTAGGGTGAGAACAGAAATATCTTCAAAATGATCAGCTTTCAGGTAGAAAGTACATTTGGCAACCAATCAAGTTGAGTCGAAGAAGAGAAAAGTGTAAGGACAAGGGATAAGAGAGAGAGTCACATCATAAACAAACAGCTCTGTGTTTTCCTTAACAAAACGAGAATGGTCACCAATGCTTTTTAGGCCAATATAAGCAGTCTTTTGGGACACTCGATTTTGTTGTCCTACTTACTGAAAGGACAATTTATCATAAGTGTCCAATAATCATGGCAAACATAATTATTAATTTACTGTTTCTAGTTTAAATTTTTTAAAAAATTGTGAAACCTTCTGCTTTTCGTGATAACATTTTCTCTACCCTTTTTGCCCTGAGGATCCTATTAGCAGAGAGATGAGCAATTTGGTTTCATCGAAAATAAATTATGTCTTCGTTCTTAAAATATAAGTACTAAAGGACCCTAAAGATTAGAAATTCGTTTGAAGCCCCCATCACTCGAAGTCTTTTTTTTCCCCTCTTGATGTGTAGAACTTCTAGTGTTACGTAAAACAACACATCTGTCCAAAAGTTTAGAGCCAAGTGACCTCAAAAGAATACTGATGAGGATCGTGGGAGGTGAACAAAAGGAACACACTATTGTTGAGAGTGGAGATGTTCGTTCCTCAGAAGCTGTTTCTGAGATGGGCTACTTGTGTTTTGCAGAGTGATGGGGTGACTAAGCTAGTCATCCTCTGTTTCAGAATGATTAGAAAACTATAATTCCCAAGAAACAAGGAGGTGAGTTCTCACTTTCCCCACCAAGGGTCTGGGGATGAAATGATACTTTTAATTATGCAAGACTCGTTGGTGCCACTCTTGTGACAAGCTGCTATAAATGAACACCTTAATTACTTCAGAGTTGAGCATTTCATGTAAATGCATTTTCATCTGAAATACACTTGTTGGTACAGCTTTCATTATTTTTTTTTTTCCTGTCAGCATATGATGAAAGAAAGTAGTTGTGCCAAGTTCTTATTTTACTCCTATTTCATGGTTAGTTTTGCCCAGTGGCTAAAGACCTAGTGTGTCTTTGCCAGCCACAACTTGTTATTCTGAGAGTAGCAGAAGCCCATGAGTCAAAGTTTATTCTACTTTTACTTAAATAAAATTGCAATTAAAAAAGAGGCGACTCTCCAGTTTTTAACAAATCTCAATCTTTACTTTTTTTCTCGGAATTATATTTATCAAATTGAACTAGGTATTAAACCACTTTTCTCTTATTATTTTTAAAAGTATTTCAAATGAATAGAATCCATTTATCAGAGAAACACACTTAAATTCTTTTTTAAACTTATTCTATTTGTATTTAAGTATAGTTGTTATACAATGTTATATTAGTTATATTAATTTCAAGCATACATTATAGTGATTCAGTATTTTCATAGTTTACAATGGGACCACCCCACAGATTCTAGCAATCATCTGTCACCATGCAAACTTGCTTAAATTCTTAAAATTACTTCTTAATGTTCTGATCATTCACTCATCTGTTTTTCCTTTACACCCTCCTCTTCCCTTCATTTTAAAAGGTGAGAATATATGTTCAATGTGCTAAATTTCCACTATCTCACTTTTCTTAGTACATATTGAATTTGGCTGTCTTATTGTTTCTTTTAAGTTATTGTAGACATATTTAGATATGAGACAAAAAAATAAAAATAAGTAGGAGAAGGGATTTGACCTAAGTAAATAACAGGAAAGAGAAAATTTATTCATGTATTCTCATTCCAATGTAGTTAAATAGGTTTTATAAAATTTTAAAATGAAAAATAGATCAAAAGCTCATTTAATTAAAAATCTAAAGACTTGGATTCTGAAGAAAAAGAGAACAGTCTATGTTTTCCAAACAGATGTGTGCTGACCCACTTTGGTCTATAACAGGTACAGTGGATGGTTATTGATAGCAAACATTAAAATAAATTTCAGAGGAAACTTTTGGAGGTAATAGACATGCTTATTGCATGGGTTGTGGTGATAGTTTCATCATGTTTACTTATTTCCAAACTCATCCTGTTGTATACATTAACTATGTACAGATTTTTGTATGTGCATCATAACTCAATTAAGTGGTTTAAAAGGAACCAATTTTCAAGAAGTTGTCAAAGATTTTTAAAAAGCAAAGTTGCCATTCAGCAGTTAATTTTTGAATTGTATTCTGGGTTAAATTATATAACTGATAGATATACTAACAATAAGTGCTTCTTGCTTTTTCTTTCTTTAGAAATGAGGAGTGAATGAAGGCAGGAATTACTGGAAGGGAGGTCAGGGTAAGTCATATCATATTTATTTCTTACTTTTGAAGTGTACAGAGCATATTGTGTAAAACTTGTTCAGGAACTCTCGGGGGCTCGTATCTCAGTAAAATTAGACAAATTGAGTCTTTCAGGGGGAAATAGAATGCTTGCTATAGCTGTGCTGCACAGAAACATACCACTTGTCCCTGACATTTTGAGACCTGTGTTTTCTGCATGCCAACCACCTTACCGTGCCATATTGTTGAGTGGATCATGTCCAAAGTGGCAAGAGAAACTCTGGATGAATTCCTGTTTTAGAATTCTGAGTCTTATCTCTCTGTGTGGTTTGTTTTTGCTTTTTAATCCACATGCCAAAGGGAGTGCTTAAAATTGCTGGGTGGTATTGAGCTAGGCATATCTGAATGTGACTCATGTTCAAGTTCAGGTGCAAAAGGTCATAGACTAGAGTAGATTAGAATGTAATGGTGTTTTGATATTTTAGCATCATTTAGTTGTTGCTTTTTATGAACTTTAAATGTATTTGACATTATGGAAGAATAAAACATTTGTTATATTATTACCGATCGTGTAATATCAAAAGCCATGGTATTTCTACTGATGACTTCTATGGTGCACTTCACTTTTGAGTGTATAATAGATATTCAGAATTTTCTTCTTCAAATAGATAGAATTAGCCCAAAGTGTTTACAGAACTTTCCTGAAGTCACACTGAATGTAAATGAATAACAAAGTCAGAACAAATAACATGTTGATGCGTAATAAATTATAAAATCGAGACCTTCTTTAAAAAAAGAGAAGGGAAAAAGAGGAGGAGGGAAGAGGAGAGGGAGAAGGAAAGAAAGGAAGAAAAGTGTGATTGTAGTGCAGGCTCCCTTTTTCTACTTGTGTGTTCAGAAGTCTAAATGCTCATACACTCAGAAATACTCCTTATTTCGTATTGATTACCATTGCCTTATTGAATCTTGCCAGTTCATTACGCAGGAGAACACTGGAGGTTTGGGAGATCATGGGGATTGTACAAAGGGTGGAATTCTGAGCCTTCCTTCATCTTGAAAGACTTCATTTCCATGTGGGTTTTGTATATTGGGGTTTTCCCTAAAAATTTGTTTGAAGAAAGAGATAAGTTATTTGACAACATGTTAATATCAGTTCAATCTGACTGGTGGGTACATGGATATCTTTAACATTGATTATTCTGCTTTGCTCTATTTTTGAAATGTTTTATAATTAAACAGTGATTCAAGAATTATTATTCTGAAATATCCTCACATTTAAAATGGTATTGAACATCACCGCTGTATCATGCCACCAACTGATTACTTGAGAATGAATGAAATTAACAGTGCTCTAGTGGATTACTTTCATTATAATGAGAGTTTTTAATGAATGTAAGAATGGCAGATAAGTATCAGGGTGAAAGTCACCCTCTTGTACCAACCATATAGAGAACTTCATTTGTCCTGGACATTCCCAACGTATGCTCGACTCTTCTTCCAAAATAATATAATATTTAGATGGGCAAGTGAGCAATCAGAAAAAGACTGTATATACAAAGCTCCTTACAGCAAGGTGTGACCACATGACTGAATTCAGGACTCTGGTTTGCACTTAGAATATCAGGTGATGGTTTACAGGAACCTTCACCAAGAGACAGCTGCGTCATGCCTTTGACCTTTAGGAAGAAGGGATGTCTATCTATAATGCGGGGAATATCCCGTCGTCTTTGACATTGTCAGGTTTCTCCATACTGATTCCCCAAATGTGGATGTGATATCGGAACTCAATCTTGGACTATTGAATATGAGCCATACCTTAGGGAAGTGGAAGATGAATATTTTGGATATGTTTTTATAAGCTAAAAAAGAACTCATGTATACAGTATTTCGATTGGTTTTATAAAACCAATATACCTATGTCAGGGTTTGCAAACTGGTAGCCCCCATATAAATATGACTCACAGGCATTTTTTTAAAAGGAGATATTTTTACCTAAATATTTAACTTGGATTTTCTCATAGAAAAATTAGTAACTCTAACAGCACCGAATGCACATTTTCATATGGCCAAAATATTGCAAAACTAAGCAGCAACATACTCGTTTTAAAAGGCAGGAGGCCCCAGGTTCCTGCCGTCCTCAGCATTCCTTAATGTCTCCCGCCTGCCTCATTCCACTCACTCGCTCTGCCTGAACTCGTGAGGTGAGAAATTGTGCACACAGTTCAGGTACCAGTTGGATCTCTTTCAGATGCAAGCTCTTCCTTGCATTCCAAGAAAAATTGGTATGACTGCAGCTACGTTTCCACGTTCTGTGAAATATCAAAGTTCTCGATTTCTGCAAATCCCTAATGGGATTGAGGTTTTAACAACAGATCTATATGCTGTCTCTGTTCTTTACCACGTTGATGCAGACAAAGAACTTACCTCCCTTATGAACAGCCCACTCATACAAGTATAGTCATCTTTACAGAGGTGTTGTTAATGACAGGGAAGTATCATATTAGGCCCCACTTAACAAAAAATTATATTTTGTATTAGGCTTTAAAGGCTTTCTTGGTGTCCTAAGGGACATGTCTCTTGACACTCTTGACATAGAAGTTTTGCATTGTCTCCTGTCTGATTCTCCCTTCTCTCCTTTTTGTTCTGTCATCTGCCTTTTCCTCCTTTAAGAAAACATGGTCTCTCTCTCTCTCTGTCCCTGTCTCTCTCTCTGTCTCTATATCCTCGTCTCTTCTCTTCTCTTCTCTTCTCTTCTCTTCTCTTCTCTTCTCTTCTCTTCTCCTCTCTCTTTCTCTCGTACCTCTTTGGACCCTTTACCCACATAGAGCAGTGTATGCTCTTCTTAATATCAGCCCCAGAACTCCCAGAGTTTCATCTCCTATTTCTAAATACTCATCAGGTTTGTTGTACTTGTTATAATTTAGTGTGTTCATTTGCCTTCCTCATGAAAAATGAGCCCATTCTATGAAGAATGCCAGAAGCAGCTTTTAAGATGATGCATGTACTCTTTTCTCCTTTCCTTTTAAAATACGAAGACACATCTTGCATTTCCTGTGCCATCCTATGCCACCTGTTAAACATGTGGATTATGTATGTCAGTATCCACTGACGTGTGTGGTGAATGTGGAAGAAAGGTTTTTGAATCCCTGTGAAGAGAGCACAGAGAGAAAACTTCGTTTTATGCTCTAAAGAAAGTCAGGCAGGGCATAACCACATGCAGGGAGCCACACGTGGTCATTCTCTTCTCCCTCGAGTTTTTGTTTTTTTTTTTTTTTTTTTTTGAGGAAAATCATGGGGAATTTGAAGAAGATGTAGATCTTAAAAGAATGTTATGTAAGAGTGAACTCTGAGAACTGAGGAATTACAAAAATGAATGCTAGACCTAAATATCCGAGATTGTGACATTTTGAAGATAGAATTTTTTATTCTGTCTTTGTAGAAATGATTGGGATGTCTTATATCTCTAAAAATGTTCATTTTTGTTAGCAATGGAGTCAGCTTCCATATATGAGAATATCCACGTATAACCCAGGAATTTCACACTGGTGAATTTTGGCAAGACCATTTGTCTAATTTAGGTAAAAGCCACTGCCCATGTCTCTCTGAAACCTAGCATGATGTGAAGAATGTCATTTTATTCTCTACAGTGTTCTTCTAGGAACTAAAGTAATGAAATATGTTTTGTTTGAGTCTCCCTATGCAACAGAATGGTCTAACCAGTTTGTAAATTTAGTAATATATTATAAATTATGTAGCATGGAGTGCCAAATGAGTCATGGTCACCACATGTAATTAACCCAGAGTAAATACTAAGAGCATCTACTATCTCAATTCAGAAACTTTAGAGTGCAGAGAGGAGAGTGAGAATTTTTTTAAAGGATGTTTTTATAGTTAAAAGTAATGCATTAAATCTGAAAGTTCACATCCTATTTTCTAAAGACATGTAATTAAAATTTTACTGGAATGTAAATTTCCTGCTGGTTTAACCTAACTTCTGCATATACCAGTTTTATAAAATTTCTAATTAGTGTTTATAATAGTTGATTTTTATATGGTTCCCAATTTACCAAGTAAAAATAAGGGCCCATCCTATAAACCTACAAATTTCATAGCAAATTTAAGAAGATAACAAAACATTAGGATGTTATGATATACATTACAGCTTGTGTTCATATTTTTTTCTTTCCTCTTTTACCTTTCTTTCTACTTTCCTTCTTCTTTCCTTTTACAATTGCATGATTAATGCTTACTCTGTCTTAAAAAAGCCCTGCTGATATATACTGTTATTTTTCTGTTCTTTCATACTAATATATTTTCTCATCTTCTATAGACTTTTTTTCCTTTGCCAAATGGCTTTTTGTTAGGATGTGGGAACAAGTAGTGTGCCGTTGTTTGACACATAGCTGGGATGAATACATTGCTGACTTTTGGTAAAATTAGAAATTTTTTTCAAATATCAAAATGTCTGGTATTGCTTCTTGCATGAAACACCTTGCAGTAACTATTTGCCCATTTCTTACTTTTTTGTAACAGAATATATGTCAACTACTGTCTGAGATGTTCCATAATCATTAATGTGTTGGTCTGATTAGTTCACCTGGGTTCATTTTTCCATTTTTCCATCTTTTTAAAATTTCTATTACCATAAAGATAACTCTC